>NC_063045.1:13447665-13754220 GCF_018812025.1 Megalobrama amblycephala | reverse complement strand
CTGACGGCTAGAAAACCCCACTGAGTGATACTGTCAGGAAGAACGGTGTCCACTGGAAATACAACCAGCCTGGAATAAAAGCAGGAGAAATGCTTTCATCAATGAACATGATAAAAGTGGGACTTCTTCACTGAGTCAAACTCTTACCCATCAGACTTGGGTACGCTGGGCAGTCTGATGTCAGTCCACAGCCACGACTCGAAGAACTTGGAGCGCACATAAATGTCTTCTATATCAGCTAAATCATCTTCATCAAACTCTTGCTCCTCTTCCTCCTCCTCTTCCATCTTTGCATCATGACTGTCCTTGTGTACTGGTGGCAGAGGTTTGACAGGGGCAGATGCAAGGACGCGACCCTCCATACGTACTGATGTGAGAAAAATAAAATCCCTTTCACGTCCATAATTAAGCATAGGTAAAATAAGGTGGGTGGTGGTGGGTGGAGGGGTGGTGGTGGGTGGAAGGGTGGTCGTCGGAGGCCTGGTAATGACACCGAGCTCCTCCCCTCTGTACTCTGCACAACAGCGGAGGAAAGCTAACACGCAGCTCCAGTCCTCGGTTATGTAGAGGGAGCGACGGTAGCACGAATAGGGCATGGGAATCTCCCTCATGCCGTCCACACAACATCTCTTCAGGAACTGGTCAGAATATACCTTCTCTGAGAGAAAAGAACACGTTTAGGATGACTTAGCAATTAGCACGACTTGTTAACTTTTGCTAACGCTTGCAAATCTCCGCTTCTCTAACAAACTGTAACATACCAAACTTTTTAAAGATTTCTGATGCTTTGATGACAGACTCACCCAGCTGCTCTCTGAGCTGCAGTTTGGCAGCAGAACGTCTTCTTCTAGATCTACTGGAGCAATCTATTCCAAACAAACCAAAGAAAATACACTCTTAAAATTAAAGGTTCTTTATTGGCATCTATGGTTCCATTAAGAACCTTTAGCATCCATAGAACCTTTCCACAAAGGTTCTTTATAGTGGAAAAAAGGTTCTTTAGATTTGTAAAATGTTCTTCACACAAAGAAAACAAAGGTTTTAGGAACTATTTACTCAAAGGTTCTTTGGGGAACCATAAATGGTTCTTCTATCGCATCACTGTGAAACCAAGATGGTAAATGGGATGTGATGCGGAAGGTCAAGTTCACCCTATAGAGCATCTTTACATAACCTAATGTTATTTTAATGTTAACCGGCAATACATTACTGTGTTAACTTTTGGCTAATAAGATTATTTGTCCTGCAATTTTTAAATACACATTTCGTTTAGAAATTATAAGTGTGCCGTTTTTGTGCAATTTTGTGTTGTTGCTATCCTCATTATCTTTACCTAATTCTGAAGCTTTGAACTTGTTTAATAAATAGAACCGTTCAAAAGTTTGGGGTCAGTAATATTTGAAAGAAATTAATACTTTAATTCATCAAGGAAGCATTACATTTATCAAAAGTGCCAGTAAAAACATTGAAAATGTTACAACAGATTATTTCAAATAAATGCTGTTGTCTTTTCAAATTTCTATTCATCAAAGAATCTTTTAAAATATATATATCCTGTTACTAATTCTGAAAGAAGCATAAGAGGGTTCTAGAAGAATTAATGAGATGTTAATGCTGTGTGTGTGAAGGACCTTCTTTGTAGTCAGTGGAACCTCCTGTGCTGGAATAAAACATCAGTCCTGCATCACTGAAAACACCCATATTATTCTTGCCTCCTCCTGAGGTGCAGCCCATATCACCCTGTCCCACCACCTCCCACACCTGAATGAAAGAGTCATGAGTATCAATGAGACCCTGGAGAAGGTTCTGGAGAGTACAGTGAAAATGACGTCAACACTCACCTTCTTCTGCGTCAGGCGGTTTTTACTCAACAGAAAGATGGCATTATCCACAGCAACCAGGCTGACCTTTGCTCCCGGGTCACCTTTGACTTGAAATTTAAAGCTGCTGCCTGGTGAGTAGGAATTGAATTTTTCACTCTCCACTGGTCCTACACTGAGCTAAAACAACCACAAAAACACTCAAATGAAATGTTGCATTCATTTGAAAATACAAATAATCAAATGCAAGCAACAATTATGGTACTTATATGGACTTTTAAATATGTTTATATATGTTTAAAAGCCAGAAGCAGAATTACTTACACTATTGATCAATAGGCAAAATGTGCTAGAATCATGCAATGTTAATAATTTCTTATGGACGTCACATGAACTCACCGAACCTACACACCGGTCCTCCACATCAACAAACACAGAGTCTGCCACCACATCCGCCCTAAATTTCCATGGCAAAATGTAGTACGCCACAATCCGAAACGCAGGTAGCATTTCTGTGGTAACCAGCAGAGGAATGTTTATGACAGCCAGGTCTTTGACATTCACTCTACCAGCATGGATTATGTTTCCCTTATTCAAGACCTACAGAAACAATTGTAAATGTAATCAATTATGAGATTACAGTTATTTATTATCCCAAAATGGCCCAAGTGTCACACTCACAGCATATGTCAGCTGCTCCACAAACTTTTTTGATTTTGCTGAGGATTTGATGTGCGCTTGGACGTTGAGATTGTCGCCCACTACCATTCGACTGGAACGCACTGAGATATGCAAGTAGTTCCTGGAGTCCATAAAAGAGGCATACGGCTCCACACGCACCTCTTCAACAGCCTGCTGTTCTGGTTTCAGTAAAGGATTTGCTGTCTCCACCTACACATGAATACGTCAACTCTCAGAATAGTTAATGTATTTGGTCTTGGCCGACTAGATCTGCTATGGCTGCTGCTGCATAAATAGACATACATAAATCCTGTAGCAGGTGGAGCTGGGGAGGTGGAGAGTTTCAGAGGAACTCTGATAGCATGCTGCAGTACTAGCTCACAGCAAACACTGGATTAGACTCTTTAAATGTTGAAGAAGCAATCTCACTGGCTGCATGATCAGCAGAGACCAATCAGCTTGTGTCATGTGGTAATGATGTAACTGCTTGTAACAGCTTGATGTAACTGCTTTTTTCAAATGCTACCATTTGAAACGCTCTACTTTCAACATTCTCACAGTGAGTGTCATGGCGGATGAGAAAACCCACCATATTTGTGATGGTAAAACATGAGATATAATTCGTTTTGGGTATATCAAACAGGCAATCTTTGGTCTAATCAGATTCAATGAACTATGCTAAGCTAAACTATGCTATGCTATGCTATGCTAAAAGTGGTACCGCCAGACCCGGAGATCGGCTGAATGGATTTGAAAACGGTAAAACTCAACTTTTTAACTCTAAGGGATTTGGAAAATGAGCCTATTTTAAAAAAAAGTGGAGTGTTCCTTTAAGGGCTATATTAAGTTTCAAAACTTTATATTTACATTGAACTTAAGTTCTGTACTAACTAAAGCGCTGCTTTTTTATGTTTGACTGAACTGTTTGTTTATTTCCTTTTTACAAACTTATACTGTTATAATGGCTATTGTTCACTGAAATATAATTGTTCAATAAATAATAATTTATATAAATAACATGCCGTATTTGGTATAAAGAAAGGGGTCCGTTAATGATTTTGATTTTAACTTCAGTGAAAGTTACATTACTACACCATTAGAAGGCAGCAAAGACTTTATGAGTGAGTCAGTTGCAAGGTTGTAAACAAGTACGTTGTTTTTACTTTAAACAACATCTTACAAGACGCAACTGACCGTGGTGTAGCGATAACCCCCCTGTGCGTCAATAGACAATGATCATGTATCAATAACCAGATATTGTCAAAAGTATCAAATATTGGCAAAATTAGGAGGATTTGGCATTTCTAATTAATGCAGGCCTGTTACATTCTTCTAGCCAATTATTATTACAATTAGGTTACTTTATTATTAAATTAATATTATAATAAATTTGAACCACAACAATTTCATAGCGCATAACTGACATGCTGTGAGGATAATAAAAGATTAGGCTATTAGCTCCTCTTTGAAAATGTTTTTTAAGGTAGTGATGTCTGATCGCGCTCTGACAGCGGCAGTGATGTTTCGCTCTCAGACATCACTAAGCGAATGCTGTACGCGGTTGGACATGGTGTATTAGAGTTAAAAAATGATATAAATACTGTTTGGTTTATCGCACAAACCGATCGTTTCGTGTCTTAGGACATCAATGTGTCGTCACGAGCCACAGGGTTTAATTTGGACTTGTCTATGCAAGTTTTATTTACTCTTATAGTAGAAGTTCCCATCCACTAGCATTATTTGACTGACAGACGGCAACGGTTGGAGTTAAAAATCATCATTTGTGTTCTACTGAAGAAACAAAGTCACCTACATCTTGGATGCGCTGGGGGTAAGCAGATAAACATCAAATTTTCATTTTTGGGTGAACTATCCCTTTAAGACAGTTATATACCATTATTAGCATATGATGAAATTCGTCTCTCGTCTGCTTGTGTGATATCCATTGGCTCAATATTGGAAAGATTTTCGATATTGCTATGTAACAAACCCACCACCAAACCCCGCACTCAGGGGGCCTCAGACTTTCAGCCTGAAAGTCGCATGGCTTGTGGATTTGCGCTACACCACTGGTAGCTGACATGCATTGACAAGCACTGTCATGGGAAATACCCTTAAATGCTAAAAGGACAAAGACATAGATATCACTTTCCTCAGTAGACATTCAAACTGATTTTGCCATTATGAATGTAAGATTGACCTGAAGAATATCAGTTAGATGCAGGTAATGGACTCGCAGGTAATGCATCTCTCTCGTAACACCCTACTCGTGTTACGGTAGCTGGTATACTAAGCACACGACGAGGAGATAGAGTCAGAATTAGTCTTTACTTGGAAGGAAACAGGAATCCACAGGAACATACACCAACGTAGTACAAACTATACCGGACAACACAAGACTAGAAACACAGGGTTAATATACAAGGGCTAACAAGCAGGGTGATAAGGAACAGCTGGGTGTGATGATTATGTGATCAGTTGCTATGGTGACAAACTGGTGGCGGGAAATAGAACAACAAGTCCAAAAGGGAGTGCACATGTGACAACTCGTCATAATACAATGAATTTCAGTGAAGCGACTTAACTTTCGTTCATTACTAGTTTTAAAGTGATGTTTTAGAATTAGTAATGGAGGCTTGAGCTCTACTGTTAAATTGTCAATTTGAGATTTGCATCTGTGGCAGAAGGAAATAGTTCTGCACAAAAGAGGGTTTATAAAGACACTCAGTTGTTTTTGTTGTTGTTGTTGTTATTTATTTACAAACCTGTGCCGTCGAACTGTTGTATTACTGTTGTATTACCTACGGGTGAATCACAGCCGTTCTGATACAGAGCGATATCGCATGGCTACGAGTGTGATATTGCTTCTCCGGCTCACAGTTAAATACATGTTTGAATTGTTTCTATTGTACATGCGTGTTTTTTTTCTGTGAGTGACTTACTTTCAGTATCTGTGAATTACCATCTGAACTGGACAACTCAGGCATGTTGATGTAGACTTTGATGGTGCCGCTGTGGACACTGATTGGACTTTCAAGAAAGCTGATTTTAACAGGAATATTAGGGGCTGGAGAGCCATCATGGTTACTCACTGTAACCTAAACAATAAAATAAAAACTAAATTGTAATAATGCTACTGTCATGAGCTAAAATCAACAATCCTTTCAGAAAATTAGATTAAAGGGATAGTTCACCCAAAAATGAAAATTTTGTCATCATTTACTCAGAAAGAAATATAATAAAAATGACAAAAGCGCATAACAAAATTACTTAAACTAAAATAAAAAAAATTAATAAAACAGAATAAAATAGACAAATCTTAAATTTGGAAATGTCTTAGTAACTAACTGAAATTAATTTTTATTTCAGTTTTATTTTAGTACTTCAACTAAAACAATAAATTAAAGCATAATAGAAATATTTTAAAAAATCTAATAAAAATGACAACACATAGCAAAATTACTAAAATTAAAATATAAAAATAAAACTCAAAATATTAATAAATACTATAAATAATACTAAAATTATACTGCTTCTGTGTTCTTTTTAGAGCCTGACAGTCGTGGTCATTATCCACTCTCACTGTATAGAAAAGAGCAGCTTGGGCATTCTGCTCCATTTCAGTTCAGAAAATGAAGTCAAACAGTATGAAATGACATGATTGGTGAACTATCCCTTGAAGCAGTAAACATCACAGAAATTAAATTACCGTCATGCCTAATGGCAGTCCAGGTTTGAAATACTTTGGTGTGTCCCTGATGGAGAGCATGTATGGAGATATTACTATTTTAATGCCAGATTTCTCTGCTTCCACAAGGTCGCTACCTGAGAAGAAAGTCTTAATGCGTAAGAGTGCTTTCAGAAAAAAAAAACTCCAAATAATGATGCTAGGCAAACACCAATTTTTATTTCCCCACCTGAGCTGGTCAGTACTGACGCTTTGACGTACACAGAAGACCCCAGCAGGCTGTTTGTGTCAGGATAGACCTTCTTTATCTCCTCCATAGTCAAACTAACAATTCCTCCGTTCAGCTGCATTATAAATTATAAGACAGAGATAACAATAATCTCTTTCTACAAATCTGATTTTATGTTTAATGTACCAAAAGTTTTTCTTCTTTAAGCACTTACATCATTCAGTTGCTTCATAGATGTGAGTCTCTTCTTCTCACCGTTTATTTCAACACCAAACAGAACGTATGCAACACCTTGCACTGGTTGACCATAAAGATACCTGGAAGAAATATATACAGTGAGCTCAAGGTTTCTGCAACTTAAGGAATATCAATGAATGAATTCAGTACACTACTGCTCAAAATAATTGGGGGTTGGTAAGATTTGAAATGCTTATTCTCACCAAGGCTGCACTTACTCAATAAAAAATACAGTAAAATATTGTGAAATATTATAACAATTTAAAATTAAAAAGTGTTACTTCAGTGTTCAAATGCATTCAGATCATTCAGTTTGATTCACACACCTGGCTGTTATTTCTACTTCCAGCTTATCTGCATCTAGGCCGAGGTGGGACGTCTTTGGAGTCAAAGTGACATTGAACGCTGGGAGCACTTGGGAGCAAGAATAAATGGCATTAACCCATAAACAGATGGAAAAAATGAAGAATCTGAAGGTAATATGAATTTCTTACCATATTTCTTTACTTCAAACTCTCTGCTGAAAATGTTCTCTTTTCCCTGATCAAACTTTGCGACAGCTTTCCACTTGCCCTCTCTAGAAAATCAAAAAGATCAGCAGCTAGACATCTGAAGTACAGGGTAAATCAAAATTAATTCTAATTGTATATCTTTATATTAATATATTATGTTAAATATAAATTATATTATTTACAAATATACATTTATTTAGCTATATATTATAATTTTATATTTTATATTTTAAAATGAAGAAAATAAGATTTTCTTATCAAGATGATTAAATGTTTTGTAGCAAAAATGAGTACAGCCTCCTAAAAGCTACTAAATAAAAATTTTCTTTTGTAAGTTTAAGGCAATGTTTGATCAACAGGTAAGTATGATGAACCAAAACTTTTAAAGAGAAGTAATTTCTTGACAATTAAAAGTGTTATATAGCCCACGGAATCATTCTCAGACTTAATGCTAAAAACAATGGAAGCACATGGGAGAGAACTGTCAGGAGACTTATTTCTTAGTACTAAAGAGGACATTGGTACAAGAGGATTACCAAATCATTGTTTTAAGTATGAAAATATAGCAAAAGTAACACAGAAATTCAAAAACAATGGACTTGTGACAAGGCCCCTGAAATAATCAAGCCTTCCTTTTAAGCTTTCATTTAGTGATGAGGGATTTTTTTTGCTAGACAAAGAGCAGGAGAAATACCAAGCGAGTGTCTCAGAGCCAGCAAAAGCTATGAAAAGAGTGACTGTTGATCTCACAGAGTAAGATGCAGCCTGCAGAAATGACATGCATGGTTGTTGTTCTCACTGGAACTACCTACTGTTGCCAAAGCACAAAGTCAGTTAGCCATTTCCAAAGCCCATATTTACAAAATATAGATTCTGGGAATCAATACTCTGGTCTCATGAGACCAAATTAATCATTTTGGATCTAACAACATCCAAAATGTTATGGTGTTGCTAGAGGAGGAGTACAGTGAGAAGTGTCCCCACAGTAAAGTTCAGTGGTAGTAAAGCTCTTATATAGGGATGTATGAGTGCTGAAGGTGTGAGGGAGTTGTGCTTTATCAATGCTGTCATGAATTCCCACATCACTGTGTAATTTAATACACAAACTTGAAACAGAAGATGTAACCCTTTCCTCATTCCCTGCATTATTAGGCATTTTTTCAACATGACAATGAGGATATGCATTCTCCCAAGGTGAAAAACTTTCTGTGGACATGTACTGCACTAAATCTTAACACTCTTGAGCGCCTGTAGGGGATTCTGTAGAGACGAGTTGAGCAACACTCCCCATTAAAGATCAGGGCATTTAAGGAGCTCATGTTACAAATCTGCCCAGAGGACGTGTGTCTAAATCGTCCTAATGTACGGTGAGGAAGAAAGTTTGAGTTGAAACTAAAGAAAGAGCATTTTGGCAGCAAACCCACCAGATGGGTTTGGTGCACACATGGATAAAAAGTACCCCATGCCCACGGTTAAATATACTGCTGGATCTTTAATGCTGTGGGCCTATTTTTCTGCTGGAGGTCCTGAAAATCGTTCATATATATGGTATCGTGGATTCTATCAAATACGAACAGATAAAAAAAATCAAAACCTGACCACTTCTGCTAGAAATCCAATAATGGGCAGTGGTTGGATCTTCCATCAGGACAATGATCCAAAACAAACATCAAAACGTGTCTCTGAGCACAAAATGAAGCTTCTGCCATGACCATCCCAGTTCCCTGATCTGAACACTAAAGAAAATGAGTGGAGTGAACTGAAGAGAAGAAGCACCAACATGGAGCTGGAATCTGAAGGATCTGTAGAGATTCTGCATGAAGGAATTGTCTCTGATATCTTGTCAGGTATACATATATATATACAGCAATTTCAAATATTGAATATTTATTTAATTATAAATCAGAGATAATTACATTTAAACACAAACTATTCTAATTGTATAATTATACTATAAACCACAAATGAACAGTTCTGTATGCATACTTGGCTACAGTGGAGAGGAGGTAGGTATCCGATAGTATCCCATCAATTGCTTTGGCTCTGGAAATACCATGTACTGCAATACCATCTGGATTCTGAAACAAATTGAGCCATAAAACATTTTTGTAGAAAATAAGCAATTGCTTTGCAAACTGTAATGACGCTTATGTCAATGTCAGCGACACTCACCTGAATCTCAAAAGATATGATTCTCTCAGAAGCTCGGAATTCTGTATCAGATACAAAAGCCCTGCAGCGCACTGGAAAATTCAGGAGTGATCAAGGAAAGTTAGATTGAACAATGCATGAATAATATATATTATCAAAGTGCTCAACAGCATGTGAGAGCTGACCTGAGTCTCCAGGGTTGTAAACAGGTTTATCAGTCTGAATGAAGATGTATCCAGAGCGGAAAGACACCGGTATTACTTGTTCTGCGCGATGGAATCTGCTAAACTGAGCAACAAGCTTCACATATTTCTTCTTTCCATCTGGAAGTAGCATATTTGGATCAATCTGAAAAAAGACTGTATTTTATTACGTTTAGGTTCAGCAAGCAACATGAGCAATGTCTCAAACAAGTGAGAACTTTAACCGACCAAGTTTTCTCAGAGTTTTGAGAAGATAGTTAAATACATTCATACGTAAATTCACCTCAATGGTCTTGAGGGCGCTGTAGTTGTTGTCTGAATTGAGGAGAACTGAGTCCCGCAACAAGACAGATTGGGAGACTGGATAGTCATAGACCTCGATGGAGACTCTTATTTCTTGGGATGGATTCAGACCCTCTAGCAGGATTTTCTGTTTTGTTCCAGGCCTTATCTTTGCTGGAGCTAAAATAGAAAACCTAAACCAAAACATATACATCCAAGCACACAGGTGAATGTCCTTGAGTGGCCAGAGCCCTGACTTAAAAGTGCCCTAGAATTAAATATTGAATTTATTTTGGCATAGTTGAATAACAAGAGTTCAGTACATGGAAAAGACATACACTAGGGTGACCATATGCGCCATTCTCCCAGGACGCGTCCTGTCCGGGATTTCTAAATTGCCTAAAATGGCTTGAGCCCTTGCCTCTTTAATTGTGAAAGTGGTCATATCGATGTGCCCCCGGAACGCGATTTAGGAACGCGATTTCTACACGAAGGTCTGTGCAAGCCACTGTTCTTATTGACATTCTTCATGCAATGCATTAAAATGTTGTCGTATTTGCAATGCTTTGACCGTTCTCTGTAGATCCAGCCTTCTTGCAAGCCACGATCGGTTGATTATGTATAATGCATGCTATTGGTCAAATTATTTTTCAGTCGTTACCTTCCGCAAATATGAAAACAAAACCAAAACTTGGACATTTTATGCAACTTAGAAATCCTGGACAGGACGTGTCCTGGGAGAATGGCGCATATGGTCACCCTAACATATACAGTTTCAAACTCCATTGTTTCCTCCTTCTTATATAAATCTCATTTGTTTAAAAGACCTCCGAAGAACAGGTGAATCTCAACGTAACACAGACTGTTACGTAACAGTCGGGGTGTACGACCCCAATATTTGCATATGCCAGCTCATGTTCAAGCCATTAGATAAGGGCAGAACGTCTGGATGTGCACTGCTGAATAATCAGACTAGGTAAGCAAGCAAGAACAGCGAAAAATGGCAGATGGAGCAATAATAACTGACATGATCCATGATATCATATTTTTAGTGATATTTGTAAATTGTCTTTCTAAATGTTTCGTTAACATGTTGCTAATGTACTGTTAAATGTGGTTAAAGTTACCATCGTTTATTACTGTATTCACGGAGACAAGAGCCGTCACTATTTTCATTATTAAACACTTGCAGTCTGTATAATTCATAAACAACTTCATTCTTTATAAATCTAAAAACAGTGTGTAATGTTAGCTTTAGCCACGGAGCACAGTCTCAAACTCATTCAGAATCAAATGTAAACATCCAAATAAATACCATACTTACATGATTAGACATGCTGCATGATGAACACTTTGTAAAGATCCATTTTGAGGGTTATATTAGCTGTGTGAACTGTGTTTATGCTGTTTAAGGCAAGCGTGAGCTCCGGGGGCGGGGGAGCACGAGAATTAAAGGAATTATGCCGCAACCTATATATCGGTGCATAGTTAATGATGCCCCAAAATAGGCAATTAAAAAAAATCTATAGGGTATTTTGAGCTGAAACTTCACAGACACATTCAGGGGACACCTTAGACTTATATTACATCTTTTAAAAAGACGTTCTAGGGCACCTTTAAATCCAATAGAAAATCTGTGGATAGTCTTGAAGAGAGCAGTCCATTGCCGCTCACCACGGATTTTGACTGAACTTAAGCAATTCTGCAAGGAAGAATGGGAAAATATTCCCTAACCTAGGTGTGCAAAGCTAGTACAGACATATCCAAAAAGATTAATGGCTGTAATTAAAGCAAAAGGTGGCTCTGTGGAGTATTAAATCAGGGGACTTATGACTCTTCTCTTATTTCTTGGAACTGTTGCTTTTTCTTTTTTCATTTTGATTTCAGTCTGTATGACAAATAAAGTAACTATTTCAGTGTAATGATTTTCTATTGACAATGTATGTGTGTTAGCCAACTCTTAGGGCAGAGGACAGTTGTGTACTTACATGGGAGATGGGTCAAAATCCTCTTCACTGTCAACACAGAACACACACAGTTACAGATGGACACTATTTGATTTTACATACAACAAAAATCTATACTGAGAACTTTGTATCCAATTATATCCATGAACATTTTTCACAAAATTCTCTCAGAAGCACAAAATACACAACACAAAACAGATATACATACGTTATTCTCACAATAGGTCTCCAAACTCTACCCCTCTTGCTGTTCAATTGACAAGATAAACACACTATAAATCAACTTCATCAAGAAAAGGAGAACATTTACACATTATTAAGTCTAATTAATATATTATTAAACGCACTTTTTTTGAGAGAAAGCCTGGCCATCGGAGATGTGACAGAGCAAAGTCATCCATATCAGCAGTGGAAGAAGCATTTCGTCCTACAGGACTGACGACTCACAAAATGTCAGAAACAACAATAAGAGAGCTGAAATACCCCCAAATCCCTCCCACTATCTCAGACCCCCACTACCTTAAAACATTCTTGTGCAATGTTTGCTTTATTGCACCAGCCAGATATCTGACTGCACATACATTCAGGCTTTCAGAAACATCTCTTTCTTAAAGCATTGCCAACAAACTGTTATTAAAAGTAGATTTTTAGATTATTTCAAGAAAATTTTAGTGGAGTTTGTATGTGGAAATGTTCGCTATTATGCTAGGGTGCTGCTGTTTTCCTATTGTCAGTTTGAAGAGAATCTTCCTCATCATGTTAATGACTTTTAATAGCAACTTACCTGAATAATAAGCTCTTTTTTTTCATAAAGAAGTTCAAACCCCGTCTGGCAACCGATTCTAAAGATTTTATTGGTTATTTTCAATCAGAGTGATGATTGCATACACAAAGCCAAAATAAATTCTAACCCCGTGACTGTACCTTAAACCCAACCATATAATATGACATCAAGGTATCAGTTTGTTTTTACTAACATTTTGATAAGAGATTAAGCAATAAATGACTGTCAGATGTAAATGATTTTTTGGTAGTTGTTCTTCTTACACACACATGCATTTTTGAAGTTGTAAATAAAACAAAGATTATTGGAACATGTTTTACAAGAAAATACTGTTTCAGTCTCTCTATTTCTACTTGCAGTTTTTATTGTAATTGATTGTGAAATTTACAAGCAATAACTGAGTGAAAACTGTTTCTACGCCAAATTTATTTCTGTCGACTGAAACCAATAACCATGACAAAATTCATCCGTTCAAAGAATAGCATTCGTCTCAAGACTGACAGCCGTTTTCTGTCAGTGTCGTTGCGAAGCTCTTCAGCTCGTCACATTTCACCTGCAGAGCAGATCCAGCACCGCATTCAGACTCGGCCGGCCAGCGCTCGACCCACGTGTCTTTACCCAGCGTATACACATACCTGAGAGGGAAAACGTGAGTGAATAGTGAAATACAGACCCTACATGTACATTTTCAGTGCTATTATGCTGCTCACCTGTTGGACATGCTCCCTGCTTGCCAAACATCAGTGATCGGACCAATGATCAGATAGTCCTGACCCTCTCTCAAACCAAGCCCTGTCCTACAACTTGCATGAGAGAGGAACATTCTTCTTTCCTTCTCGCTCAGACCTTCTTCTGTCCCTACACAAACAGATATGTATGGAGATACAGTGTTTTTTGAACATTCAAGCATGAAAACCTATTCTAGTCAAGACTTTGTAAAAGGGCACCCTTTAAGAGTGTAGCAGACGTACCCTCTTTGATAACCTGCACAATCTCCATATCATACTGATCATAGTGACTCTGGCTGGCGCTGATCAGTTTGACCCTGTAGGCTGAAGAAAAGACACATTTATTGAGAAGATGGTGACATCATGATGTGTTCCCCCAAAATAGACAGAAGAACATTCACCATGATGTAATCCATTGCACACAGCAGCCTTCCTCTGTTCTTTCCCAAAAGATGAGGAGTCTTCTTTCATTACACAACAGTCACCTTTGAAAGAAAGTTGTATAATTTGTTTTATAACTGGTTAAAGGTAAGAAGTTGATTGAAAACACAAAGACAGTCCTGCTGAACTGACCCTGTGAGCAGCGGCACACGTCGTCTTTGCAGATCTGATCGAGCTGCTGTTGGTCTTCAGGAGGAGAGTAGAATCTGCTACAGCGCTTGTCTGACAGAACAGAGACCGCAATCGTGATCACACCGTTAGTTAGCATTGTATGGAGCCCCGTCGATGACATGCAAGGAAAAAAAAGATATTGTGGCCACAATTTAACCAATTTAAAATGAGAGAATGAATTAGTACAACGTGGCCATGATTTACTAAAACAAGGGAACTAAATAATAAAAGTTGCTTAAGTTGTCACAATGCAGCCACAATATCTATTTTATTTTCTTCAAACGTCTTGTGCGGAACTCCAAAACATTCATCACGTTAAACGGGTTTTCAAATTGGGGTCCATCAGCCACAAGGGGGTGCTAGATAACATGACTACTTTTTTGTCAAAATGAAGGTGTTATTAACTCTTTCCCCACCATTGACGGAATTTTCATTTAAGACATAATGCTTTCCTGCCATTGACAGAATCTTCCGTTATTTATGGCACAATGCTTCCCCACCACTGATTGAATTTTCCGTCATTTATGACACAACGCTTCCCCGGCATTTACAGAATTTTCCGTCATTTATAATACGGTAGGGGGTGCGATTATTCATCTACTTCTGTACAGAGTACAGAATCTACAGATCAAAACACTGGAGAAAAAGCAGCAGAAACAAGCGATAAAAGAATTGCTTATGCAAAAATAAAGCGATCATCAAACATTAAATAGCATATAAATCTCAACTGCCTAATGTTCCCGAATAAAACTCAGGGAGAAGTATAGGACTGTGCAAGTTTCGGGTGTGTTGATGGAAGCAATCCGAACAAAGTGTTAGACAAAAACGTAATTTCTCAGCTTTTTGTTAGAATAAGCTAGAATAAAATGTTTTGTTGTTGTTGTTGTTTAAAAGCATGTTTTAAATGTCTGTGCTCACTGATACTAATTTAAAAAGCTAATCAAATTAATAATTTTGTTCTAAAAATGTGCCGCTCAAGTTAAAAGAAGCTCAACTTTATAGGAAAAACATGGTGTTCCTAATGCTTGCTAGCACATTGCTATGAAGCTGATAGCATATTCGGTTGCTCAGAGAAGAAACAGCATGCCTCTCTGCACAGTTTGAGTTATTCATGCTTGTAGCAGAAACAATGTGAGGAAGATAACAGTGTAAATTAGCAGTATAACTTCACAAACACTGCTGCGCAAACCTTTGTGTGTACGAACCTTTGTTGTAGTACTGGTAAACTGTGACAATGGAAGGCTGAAGGAGCCCCATTTTAAATTTCTGATGCAGTCTGAATGAGATCATGTCTGTCTCAGTACTGGACACCTGTCCGGGTCATTCATACAAAGACAAATATCCAATGTTGCCTTCATTTACATCATGTTAAACAAGTATGAACTTTAAGGGTGATTGTTAGGTTACCTTAAACAAGTGAATTATCAAGGATCCTCTGTCACTCAGGTTGTCCACCACTTGGAAGTTGTTAATGTAGCGGTCCACTGAATTTGTAAGCTGAAAAATCAGCCCAGACATTATCACTTCTATAACCTAACGATTTGCCTTGCTGTATACTGTCTACATAGGTAGCATCCTAACTGTCAAGGTGACAGATCTGAAACATTCTTTATAACCAGAAACACAAATAGACTCAGCTCATTAGAGATTGGTGTTAGCATGTTGCTAAGCTAAAAGCATGATACTCTTGGTATATAAATACAAAGCACACAAAAATGTTGAGTAGAAATGTTCCCTGGTGTGTTCAGTCAAAATAAATATTAAAAATACAGATACTAAAATCATGATATTTTTAATCAACATCAACTTTTTTTCATGATTTTTTTCATCCATCTTGGATGTAGCTTATCACAATGCATTATGGGATTGCATTCTCCGTGATTGACACATGTAATGCTGCTAAATTTAGCCAAAAGACCTTTCATGTCTGGAAAAGACGTTTCATGTCTGGAGCACACATGTGATGCCTTAAAATGTTGTCAAGTCAACAACACAGCTAGCTATAGAATTAGCTGCTATCGCTAATGTAATGCCACATTATGTCATAAGTTTGGTCTTACCAACTCTAAATCTGAGTTTTCAGGCTCAAAGCCGGTGGGCAGACTGATGTCCAGAATCACCATCCTCACTTGGCGTCTCTCCAGAGCCCTTTGGGGGAGCAAAGCAGAGAATTGTGGGTACCACAATAATCTATCCTGACAAAAAATAAGATATCTACCTATATACAAGCGCTCACCTCACGTGGATATTGAGTCTGTAGGACTTTTCTACATCCGGTGGGGTTTTTTCTAAAATGGACCAAACAGTGATCTTAATGAAAACTTGTACGCTATGTGTACAGAGTAAAAACAAACAAACAAACAAACAAAAAAACTATGGTTACCAGAACAACAGAATTTTTAGTTTTACAGATTAAATGTTAATTTCAGTATAAAATTTCATTAGCTGATATAATGTCAGGTAACACTTTGTTAGTGTTGTTATTACAAATTACATGTACTTACTATAGTAATAATAACAGTAAATTATGCATAATTAATTACATGCTAACCCTAACCGTATAGTAGGTACATGTTGCTAATTATTATTCAAAGTACTAAACTCTGTTTAGTATCTTTATAATAACTGACAACCACCTTAAAAACAAAAGTGGTAATGAGGAAAGCCACACGATGAATCAAAGCTCATCACTAGTAGTTTCTGAAGTTAAGTTAACTACTAATATATAGAAGACAATAAAAGAATGCAATAAACATTCATTTAACAACATAAGATGTAACACAAAACCCTAATATACATAACACATACAGTACAGTCCAAAAGTTTGGAACCACTAAGATTTTTAATGCTTTTAAAAGAAGTTTCGTCTGCTCACCAAGGCTACATTTATTTAATTAAAAATACAGTAAAAACAGTAATATTGTGAAATATTATTACAATTTAAAATAACTGTTTTCTATTTGAATATATTTCACAAAGTAATTTATTCCTGTGATGCAAAGCTGAATTTTCAGCATCATTACTCCAGTCTTCAGTGTCACATGATCCTTCAGAAATCATTCTAATATGCTGATCTGCTGCTCAAGAAACATTTAATGTGTAAAATTGTACAAAATATTTGTGTACAATATTTTTTTTCAGGATTATTTGATGAATAGAAAGTTCAAAAGAACAGTGTTTATCTGAAATCTAATCTTTTGTAACATTATAAATGTCTTTACTGCCACTTTTGATTGATTTAATGCATCCTTGCTGAATAAAAGTATTCATTTCTTTAATTTCTTTTCAAAAAAATAAAAATAAAAATTCTTACTGACCCCAAACTTTTGAACGGTAGTGTATAATGCTACAGAAGCTTTGTATTTCAGATAAATGCTGTTCTTTTGAACTTTCTATTCATCAAGGAATCCTGAAAAAAAAGTACACAACTGTTTTCAACATTGAAAATAATCATAAATGTTTCTTGAGCAGCAAATCAGCATATTAGAATGATTTCTGAAGGATCATGTGACACTGAAGACTGGAGTAACGATGCTGAAAATTCAGCTTTGCATCACAAGAATAAATTACTTTGTCAAATATATTTAAATAGTACACAGTTATTTTAAATTGTAATAATATTTCACAATATTACTGTTTTTTACTGTATTTTTAATTAAATAAATGTAGCCTTAGTGAGCAGACGAAACTTCTTTTAAAAACATAAAAAATCTTAGTGGTTCCAAACTTTTGGACTGTACTGTATATGGAGTAAGGGAACTTACCGTTAACTATTAATTAACTATATCAGTTTTACAGACTTTGACTGTCAAGTTTGCGATCATTACATACACACAGCAAGGACTCATAAAACTATGGAAGCTTGTTTCCACCAGGAAATAAAAAATGGTAATTTTGACTTTTTATCTCACAATTCTGCCTTTTTTTCTCAGAGACAACTCACAATTCTGAGAAAAACTTTATAGCTCTTACTATAGTTTATATCTCTTACTTCTGAGGGAAAAAAAAGTAGGACTGTATTATATAAATTTGCAATTGCAAGAAAATTAAGATAAAATTATGCAATTACCTTTTTTATTTTTTATTATATGGCGGAAACAAGCTTTGATATAAAACTGAGTAGAGAACGCACCATTAGTCTCAGCGATGGAGACGTCCAGCTGAAAGCCGTTACACGTGCTGTTCTCAAACACAGCAGGAAGCTGGTGGTACACAGTCACTACCTGGGACACATAAAACACAGAGAAAAGATTGTAACTAAATTACGTCTTGGTTTTATATATTAATAATTCAATAGTTTGGTGTAGATGTGGGCATTTAGCACCTCCAAAATTCCCTTGCCCTTCCCAGAAGCCACTACTCTGAATTTCTGGTCAAGCGGTACCTGGAAGAGATAATGAAGGTGAGTAACAGAGTTATTGTATTTCATCCCAACATACTTTTCCTTTATCCGTGGAGTTATTATACTGCCAAATGTCGAAAGAGCATTTCTGTAACGCGAGAATACCATCATGTAAAACAAGTGCAAATCTTTCCAACTTAAAGGGTTAGTTCACCCAAAACTGAAAATTGTGTCATTAATTACTCACCCTCATGTCGTTCCACACCCGTAAAACCTTCGTTCATCTACTGAACACAAATTAAGATCTTTTTGATAAAATCCGATGGCTCGGTGAGGCCTGCATTGCCTGCAAGATAATTAACACTTTCAGATGCCCAGAAAGATACTAAAGACGTATTTAAAACAGTTCATGTGACTGCAGTGGTTCAACCTTAATGTTATGAACGATGAGAATACTTTTTGTGCACCAAAAAAAAGACTTTATTCAATAATATCTAATGATGGGTGATTTCAAAACACTGCTTCATGAAGCTTCGAAGCTTTACGAATCTTTTGTTTCGAATCAGTGGTTCAGAGCGCATATTAAACTGCCAAAGTAACGCCCCCAAGTGGTGAACCATTGAAATTTTGAAGCATTTATGATGTAACAAAGCCTCATTTACTGAAATCACGTGACTTTAGCAGTTTGATACACACTCCAAACCACTGATTCGAAACAAAAGATTCGTAAACGAGAGATATTCGAAAACGATGTCCCAGGGTGACTGGGAAAGGGAGAGCACTGTATATTTGAGAGTTTAGTGTGAGAACGAAGGGAGTCTGTGTTCGAGCTGAGAGATTTTAGCTTGCACAGTACATGATTGTATTTTTGCGCTACAATAATGTGCTTTCAACATTTGGCAGTATAACACCACCATACATTTCTACAAAAACATAAAGAGAAGTTTGAAAGATAGAAGATCGCACCCTTGAAGATCGGGCCACATAAGCAACTTTGGGATTGAAGGTCCAGCGTACGTCACTGCGACCAGGAACACTGAGCTGCACCAACAAATTGAGGTCAGAAGAAGGAGGGCTCTTCACTAGGTACTCAGACAGGGCCTGTAGCACGACCATAGTAGACTGATGGGAGAAAAACAGTCATTATATGAATAACCATGTACCTTCAGTACAAATATAAGACAATTAATGAAGGTTTACTTGTGGTTTTACCTGAGTAGAGCCGTACCCTCCCCCAATGCCACGCTTCTCGCTCAGCCATCGAAAGGGGGCGACTGCTTCTTCCATGTGGCCACTTTTGACAAGCGCTAACAATGCGTAGCCTGTAGCTTCCAGTGTGAAGAAATGATTAGAAGAGTCAGGCCAGTGGGTACGGTCTGTAGACAGAAAATAAAGATGAGAAAGACAGGACAACACAAAGCAACAGATTTCATATTTTTGTTTTCAAAAGATAAGTACCAGGTGAGGCTAAATTTAACAACATGCTCTTCATGCAGCCGTGGTTGGAAACTGCTAAGGCGTAGCATGCTATAGCTGCTGTGTACGGCCTCGTCAGCCGGGAGAAATGCTCTCTGAGATACACCGCTGCTTTTCTGGTCTTGTCCTGCAATGATCGAATGTAGAAAATACAATTAGCACCATTGAACATGTAAAAACGTATGTTATTAAATGACAGTTGTCTGGTTTGCCCAGAAGTACAACATGAATCAGTGTTGTACCTCTGTCTATTTACTTATATTTGTTTAAAAAAAAAAAAAAAAAACAGGTGGTGTGTGTGTGTGGGTCTAAGAAATATACATCAGGAATATCGCAAATTTTTTTAACTTAATTTTCTAGTCATACAACAAAATACAATTTAATTCAGTTACCATCCTAATTATTTAATTTAGCTTTTGTCCTAATTATTAAATGTAGTTATTGTCCTAAATATGTAACTTAGCTATTGTTTAATAATTTAATTTAACTACTGTTTAATTCAGATGTTTATGGCCGTTTTACAGAGTGAAGTTACCTGTATGTCGAGGTCTGGCTCTTGGCAGGTAACAGCATTTTGTGCCTCTGCCAAAGCAATGAGCACGAATGCGGTCAGAGACACTCTGGATTCAGAGCCTTGCAGGCCTCCCTGCATCACAGAACATGTGTTAGTACTGTGAGAAAGCATTTAGATAACCTTTTATAGATTATTATGAAACTAGTCCAATCACAGGTATTAATTCTCACCGTCATACTAGTGTCGTAGACAGGATTGTTCTCCTGAAAAGATCCATCTGGACGCTGTTTATTCTTGAGTAGGAACAGCAGAGGGCCACACAGACGCTTCTCACTGACACTGATAAACGAGTGTGCCATGGAGAACACCTTCACCACATACGCAGTGATCCTGAGACAGACAGAACATCAAGACACATGAACTCTACTGGGAAATGTTCAATTTAGTGCTGCAGTTTAGGTGCTGGCATGAATACCATGTGCTGGTGCCTTCTTTGGCGTAGGGAGGGTACGAGTCATCGGTTTTCCGGTAATTAAGTTGATTTTCATAACCTATAAAAACAAAAAATAATATAGATATATAATTTATCTTAATCATATCTGAAAGAATGCAGTTCATCCCTGCTTGTGTTTCACCGCACCTTTTTGAATGTATTTGATGGCCTCTTCTCTTCGATGTATTCCCACAACATCCCAGTTTGCACTGCGGTCCAAGTAATGGGCTGCAATTAGTGGCAGTGTGATCCTGGCCAGGTTCTGCTCCACGCACCCGCCGGGCATGCGGATCAATGAAGCCAATGAGTCCTCCTTAATGGAGTTATCAATGCTGTCTGCCAGCAAATCACCTGAAGAACGGGGGGGAAAAAAACAAAAAACATACAGATCAGTACGTGATGTGAATGAACAAAACTCAAATTCTTGACAGTTGATGTCAAGAATTAAATTTCCATAATGTAATTGAGTGTTAATACTATTTTATAATATTATGAGTATTGCTTGATAAAATGTCAAACCTCTGACATTGACAAATGTCTCCGGCAGAGATTTTGGTACAACGGCATCCAACTGCATCTTCTCCACTTCTATCATCTGTCTCCCAGCTGAGATGAAGAAAATATTTAATCATTTATTATAACAAAAATATATAAATGAAAGCATATAATTAAAGGTGGGGTAAGTAGATTTTCAAAAACATTGTTGATATTTGAAATCAACACAATCAAACCCACCCCTCTCTTCACGGCTCCACCTCCAAAACTCACTCTCCAATCCTAACCACCCTGCTCAGAGTCAATCTCGAACCCAGGCCCGATCGCTGCTGGTAGGTGAGGTGAGTGCACTGACAATGATGCTAAACACTTTTGAGCTCTTTTGTATCGTCTCATCTCTCTTTCTGCAGTTTATTTTCAATATTTTTTTATTTTTCAAATCTCCCTCTTAAGCCGGGCACACATTTAACGACTAGCTAAAACATTCTAAGACTGAGCACAACACACAGCGATTGTTTCCTGCGACTGAAGCAGATTTAAATACTTACAGATGGAATTTGAACACCGACTGTAATCGCAGACTGAACGCAACTGGCTCTGACTGGACGCGTTTGAGTGTGATCAGTCATAAGTATCAATTTACATTTCTAATTGGCCTTACAATGCGTCCCTGGCTTTACTCATTCTGTCCTCGACCGTTATAGCTACGCCCCCTAATGCTGATTGGTTACACGTTTGTTGTTGGTGTCAGCCTGACTAACTTCCAAACAGTGCTTTTTCAAAATCTACTTACCCCACCTTTAATAAATTGTTAAAATTAACATATATATATTTTAATAATATAACATACTTTTCATGCATAAAGACCCATTTATACTGTGAAGAACTGAAAAAAGTGTTATATGACAAAGGCAAGAATTTTTTGTAAAGTTAAATAAATGTTTTTTGTTATCATTGCATTAATTATGAATAAACTCATGATTTCCAACCAGTCTTACCACTGTCTCCTTTCTCAGTGGGGTTCAGCACAAAGCTCCTCACTTTAATTGTCTGGATGCCTTCTACCTAAAACACAAGATATAGCATTATATATCATATATTCAGTTATTGCTCTAATGTTACAAAAAACACATAACATGTACCAAGTAACATATCTAATATAAAATATTTTAATTTTACGTGCGAGACCCAACACACAGAGAAGGTTTTAGTAGCCCACTTACTACTACACGTAGATTCTTCCTCACTGCATCTTGCCCCATGAAGGAGGCTGCAATTGCTGTGACCTGTAGGGGGAGCTCTCCTGTTTTAAGGGGGATGATGGCGTATGTAATGAGCTTGGAGGAGCTGGCCTGTACTGAAACCTGCTGTCTGTAAGGTCCACTAAATGCCACACTACACATGTCCTCTGTCTTATCCAGGATCACCATTACCTGCAAACACACAGTTGTTCGGGTCAGGTCACAAAGATGTTAGTGTCGGAGAGTGTTTATTGTTTGGTGACTGTGTAAATCTAACCTCCAGTTTTGAGTTCCTGTAGTTGTGGACCACAGCTTTGATTTCCACATGTTCATTTCTGGACACTGAGTGAGGCAGCCGCAGGTCTATGAAGAACGGCTTCCACGCCCGCACGTTATAAGGTTCAGCTACACAGAAACCTGCGAGAGGTTCACAAACCAGGAATAAACTCATTCTTAGGGACTTTTTCCATATTCATTCTCAGAAATGTCTGACGTGTAAGATTAAAAGCTAAATAATACTTATTAAAATAGTCACAATTCATGTGCAGAAATGCTTGACATGCAGCAATAAAAGCTAAATAATAATTTGTAAAAAATATTTGTAATTCATATGCAGAAATGCTTGACATGTTGCAGTAAAGCATGTAGAATTAAACTAAATAATTATTAATAAATTAATATTATAATAAATAAATATTCATAAAATATTCATAATACATTTGACATGTAGCATTAAAAGCTAAATAATTAATATTAAAATATTCAGAATTTACATGAAATACTTGACGTAGCATTAAAAGAGATAATTTAAATATTCATTTTTATACAGAAATGCTTTGCATATAGCATTAAAAGCTAAATAACTCAATACAAAATATTTGTAATTGAAATGCAGAAATGTTTGACATGTAGCAATAAAAGTGAAATAATAATTATTTAATTACTGTCATCCGTATGCAGAAATGCTTTGCGTGTACCATTAAAAGTTATTAAATTATATATAAAAAAAAAAAATTATATATTTTCGTTGTAATCATTTAGTTCTCACTGTGGCAGATCTAAAACCATATAAAATCAATTCTATATGTCAGATTTTACACATTTAAACAAATAAACAAATAAAATAATCAAATATAGCTGCAAGCAGCGATGATGGGCGGTGGCACCGCGGTGGCAACCTGGTGGCTTCAGGGCAACTGCAGGGCAGGCAATAGGCCTTTAAAATGGGTAAACATAAAAGGACTATGTCAAAGTCATTTGAATACACCACATTTAGGTGCAGCAGTTGGTGCTCAAATGATCACAAACCACAACAGCCACATCCATGAGATCGTTTAAATTTAGATGAATTTCATGTCATTGAATATCATAGGTCAATTTCAAATGAGTGAAGAATATCATCCTAATCTGCCATGTCTGTGTTTTTCTCAGACAACCTCAGAAAACCTGCCAATTTTCAGCATGAGTTTTTGAGAATGTTAAGGCCCCCCAAAATCCCCAGATGGTGGAAAAAAATAATTCTCCTTAGAAAAACAATAGGGACTAGCACCTTAGTGGCTTGGGCCCTAAATATCAGCTGATTTCTATTCTAGCTTATAGAATTGTGCTGTATTGTGTGGCTACACTAAAACTGAAGAACCTTCTACTACAAGAGCTTTTTATTCTGCTGTCAGTGGCTTTAAACACTTTAAAGAAGCTCTGCCCCGATGGTCAGATGGTTTGGATAAGAACAGAGCTGTTTACCTCTCTCAGGTGAGGAACTGATGGCTAGAAACCCCCACTGAGTGATACTGTCAGGAAGAACGGTGTCCACTGGAAATACAGCCAGCCTGGAATAAAAGCAGGAGAGATGCTTTCATCAATGAACCAGATAAAAGTGGGACTTCTTCACTGAGTCAAACTCTTACCCATCAGACTTGGGTACACTGGGCAGTCTGATGTCAGTCCACAGCCACGACTCGAAGAACTTGGAGCGCACATAAATGTCTTCTATATCAGCTAAATCATCTTCATCAAACTCTTGCTCCTCTTCCTCCTCCTCTTCCATCTTTGCATCATGACTGTCCTTGTGTACTGGTGGCAGAGGTTTGACAGGGGCAGATGCGAGGGTGACACGTTCTGAATAACTGACAAAATCAGAATAACTATAGCCATGTCTATTATAAATCATAGGTAAATTAAGGTGGGTGGTGGTGGGTGGAGGGGTGGTCGTCGGAGGCCTGGTAATGACACCGAGCTCCTCCCCTCTGTACTCTGCACAACAGCGGAGGAAAGCTAACACGCAGCTCCAGTCCTCGGTGATGTAGAGGGAGCGACGGTAGCACGAATAGGGCATGGGAATCTCCCTCATGCCGTCCACACAACATCTCTTCAGGAACTGGTCAGAATATACCTTCTCTGAGAGAAAAGAACAGGTTTAGGATGACTTAGCAGTAGCACGACTTGTTAACTTTTGTTAACGCTTTTGCCAAAACTTGCAAATCTCCGCTTCTCTAACAAACTGTAACAAAACTTTTTAAAGATTCTGATGCTTTAATGACAGACTCACCCAGCTGCTCTCTGAGCTGCAGTTTGGCAGTAGAACGTCTTCTTCTAGATCTACTGGAGCAATCTATTCCAAACAAACCAAAGAAAATACACTCTTAAAATTAAAGGTTCTTTATGGTTCCATGACAAACCTTTAACATCCATAGAACCTTTCCGTTCCACAAAAGGTTCTTTATAGTGGAAAAAAGGTTCTTTAGATTTTTAAAATGTTTTTCACACTAAGAAAACAAAGGTTTTAAGAAGTATTTACTCAAAGGTTCTTTGGGGAACCATAAATGGTTCTTCTATGGCATCACTGTGAAACCAAGATGGTAAATGGGATGTGGATGCGGAAGGTCAAGTTCACCCTATAGAGCATCGTTACATAACCTAAAGTTATTTTAATGTTAACCGGCAATACATTACTGTGTTATGCAGCCTTTCAAAAATCTTGCCAAATGTTAACAATTGCAGCTTGTAGATGACTGTCAAAAGGATATATTTGTCCTGCATTTTTTTAAATACACATTTTGTTTATAAATGAAGTGTGCCATTTTTGTGCAATTTTGTGTTGTTGCTATCCTCATTATCTTTACCTAATTCTGAAGCTTTGAACTTGTTTTATAATTAGAACCGTTCAAAAGTTTGGGGTCAGTAATATTAAAAAAAAATAATAAAAAAAAAAGACAAAATGCTACGAAAGATTATTATTTCAAATAAATGTTGTTCTTTTCACATTTCTATTTATCAAAGAATCCTAAAAAAATGTATCACTTTTTTTACTGTATTTTTGATCAAATAAAAGCAGCCGTGACAAGCATAAGAGGATTCTTTCAAAAACATTAAATATGCTCAAATCTTTTAATGGTAGTGTAAATACATTTATTCTAGAAGAATTAATGAGATGCTAATGCTGTATGTGTGAAGGACCTTTTTTGTAGTCAGTGGAACCTCCTGTGCTGGAATAAAACATCAGTCCTGCATCACTGAAAACACCCATATTATTCTTGCCTCCTCCTGAGGTGCAGCCCATATCACCCTGTCCCACCACCTCCCACACCTGAATGAAAGAGTCATGAGTATCAATGAGACCCTGGAGAAAGTTCTGGAGAGTACAGTGAAAATGAAGTCAACACTCACCTTCTTCTGCGTCAGGCGGTTTTTCCTCAACAGAAAGATGGCATTATCCACAGCAACCAGGCTGACCTTTGCTCCCGGGTCACCTTTGACTTGAAAATTAAAGCTGCTGCCTGGTGAGTAGGAATTGACTTTTTCACCCTCCACTGGTCCTACACTGAGCTAATACAACCACAAAAACACTCAATACAAATAAACAAATGCAAGCAACAATTATGGCACTTATATTGACTTTTTTGGACAAAGTAACCCTTTGTTTAAAAGCCAGAAGCAGAATTATACTATTGAACAATAGGCAAAATGCGCTAGAATCATGCAATGTTAATAATTTCTTATGAACGCACCGAACCTACACACCGGTCCTCCACATCAACAAACACAGAGTCTGCCACCACTTCCGCCCTATATTTCCATGGAAAAATATAGTACGCCACAATCCGAAACGCAGGTAGCATTTCTGTGGTAACCAGCAGAGGAATGTTTATGACATCCAGGTCTTTGACATTCACTCTACCAGCATGGATTATGTTTCCCTTATTCAAGACCTACAGAAACAATTGTAAATGTAATCAATTATGAGATTACAGTCATTTTCATCCCAAAATGGCCCAAGTGTCACACTCACAGCATATGTCAGCTGCTCCACAAACTTTTTTGATTTTGCTGAGGATTTGATGTGCGCTTGGACGTTGAGCCTGTCGCCCACCACCACTCGACTGGAACGCACTGAGATATGCAGGTAGTGCCTGAAGCCCATAAAAGAGGCATACGGCTCCACACGCACCTCTTCAACAGCCTGCTGTTCTGGTTTCAGTAAAGGATTTGCTGTCTCCACCTACACATGAATACATCAATCAAGACAACTCTCAAAATAGTTTTGGCAGGTTAATGAATATCGCGATGTTAATATATTTGGCCTTGGCCGACTAGATCTGCTATGGCTGCTGCTGCATAAATAGACATACATAAATCCTGTAGCAGATCTAGGCAGGTGGAGCTGGGGAGGTGGAGAGTTTCAGAGGAACTCTGATAGCACGCTGCAGGACTAGCTTACAGCAAACACTGAACCAATAAATGTTAAGGAAGCAATCTCATTGGCTGCAGGATCAACAGACGCCTATCAGCTTATGTCATGCGGGTAACGATGTGATTGCTTGCAGACTGCATGTAAAGGACTTATCAACATGCACCCTCTAGAGTTTCATGACTGAACTATATATATTTATACAACAGTTCTCGAATCTGATTGGCTGAGAGGTCTTTTTTTCCGATCACTGCAATTTAGTTGTCTCTATCCTATCTAACAGATATTATTCATCATATGAAACCTGCATCTTGTTCTTTGGATCCTGTTCCCCCATTTTTTATAGTGAAAGTACTGGACACTATTGGCCCGTGTATCTACTCTATAGTTAATAGTTGTCTTACTAATGGCTATGTTCCATCATGTTTTAAACATGCAGTGATACAGCCTGTGCTTAAAAAGGCTTCTCTAGATCCACTGGTTTTAACTAATTATCGTCCTATTTCTAAGCTTCCTTTTCTTTCGAAGGTATTGAAGGTGGTTGTTTTTCATTAAAGGTGCTAAAGAGGATGTTTTGCTTTATACATTTTTGCAATATTACTTGAAACTGTCTTTACTAACTGATAAAAGACTATTTATTAGGTGCACTGAAAGGAATAATATTAATATACATCATCTGTGCATGAGGTAGGGCCTTAAAAACATCAGCCAATCGTTTACGCGATCATCGCGTAAACGATTGGCCCTCTGGCTTGTCAATCACTGCCATGATGTTCCTTGTGAGAGACGAGCGCGGCTGCGCGCTCCAGTAACTTTCCACACTCCACAGGAGCAGCATGCAATGTTTTTGTCAGGAGACAGGAGTAACAACTGCAGATTATGGGTTACCTGCGGTGAGTCCGACATAATGAATCCACTAACACGACACAGCGAATGCCGGTGGTAAACACTCGTGTTCCAATACTCGTGCACGAGTTTTGGGAGGCGTTCCCTCGAAATTCTTACGCATGCGCTCATTTCAAAAACTCAGTAACAGTGTTTGGTTTCTCAGTCGACGAAAAGATCCTCTTTAGCACCTTTAACTGTCTTCCTTTCTAAAGAATAATGACATATTAGATAGGTTTCAGTCCGGGTTCAGAGCCAAGCACAGCACAGAATCTGCTTTTTGAAAGTGTTAAACGACCTGTTATTGGCTGCTGATTCTGGAAAATTAGTTGTTTTGGTTCTCTTGGATCTAAGTGCAGCCTTCGACAATATCGATCACTCTATTTTACTGAAACGTCTTGAGCAGTATGTTGGCCTTTTTGTGAACAGCTTTCAACTGGTTTGTGTCCTATCTCAGGGGGAGAACTTTTTCTGTAGAAATGTAACACTTCACTTCCTCCTCTGCTGCATTTACATGCAGTGTTCCACAGGGCTCTGTCTTAGGCCCTGTTTTGTTTTTCCTCCATCTCCTTCCATTAGCCAATATTTTTCATAAGCATCAGACTTCATATCATTGTTACGCAGATGACGTACAGCTTTATCTTCCAGCTAAGCCTGATGAAAATACATCTCCCCAGTCATTATTTGAGTGTTTGAGTGAAGTTAAAAGTTGGATGGCAGAAAACCTCTTTCAATTAAATGATTCTAAGACTGAAGTGTTAGTTTTCTGCCAATATCTTCTCAAAAACTTTGGGTCCTATAACTAACAATGTAGGTACCTACGCAAGAAATTTGGGAGTTATTTTTGACCCAGCACTTAAGTTTGACAAACAAATAAACTCAGTTGTCAAATCAGCATTTTTCCAGCTCAGGATGATTGCCAAAATTAAACCTTTTCTTTCATTCAGGGACTTAGAAACCATTATCCATTACTGCAATTCACTATATTTGGAGTCACTCAATTGTGTTTGTCTCGCCTGCAGTTAGTCCAAAATGCTGCAGCCAGATTTTTATCAGGGACAAGGAAGAGGGAAAATATTACACCTCTTTTGGCTAGTTTGCCCTGGCTCCCCATTGAGTATAGAATCCAGTTCAAGGTATTACTGTTTGTCTATAAGTCCCTGACTGGCTTGGCTCCAAACTACTTATCGGATCTTCTTTCCCATCATCAGACCAATAGGCCTTTAAGGTCAAACACACTGCTGCTGTCAGTACCCAAAACATGCTTAAAGCTTAAGGGTGATCGTGCATTTTTGTTGAATAATCCAGTTGTGGAATAACTTGCCTTTTAGCTTGAGATTGGCCACTTCAGGTTTTTAAATCTTTACTTAAGACATATCTTTTTAAAAAGGCTTATGGACTGGAGCAACTGCTGTATACAGTTTTATTTTGTGTGAATTTAGTGTGGTGTACTACTTGTGATTTGTTTTATTTTATTGCTAATAGCATAATTCTATTTCTCTGTGCAGCACTTTGGTTGACTCTTTCCAGCCATGTGATATTCTACCAGTATCACCACAGTGAACCGTTTGAGTGTCATCGTGAACAAGCAAGTCCACCATATTTTTACTGATACTGTTGTTGTGCCACAAAATGCAGTTTTAAGAGCTTATTAGGCAAAAATGTAGTTATTTAGTTATTTAGACTTCAAAAATGCAACTTATATGTAAACATAGTGCCTAGATGAAAATTTGTTAAGGTGTTTTCAGCGATTTGAGCTCCAGGCCGTCAGCGGCCATTCAGCGCTCATTTACCTGCAAAGAACAGCTTAATCTCAGCCAGTCCTTCAGGAATTTGCTGCTGGCTCTTATGTAGATGGTGGTAAAACATGAGATGTAATTCATTTGGGGCCAATCTTTGGTTTTATTAATCTATTACTTGTTCCAGAGCTAATCGATTTGGCTTAAGGGCTATATTAAAGGGTTAGTTCACCCAAAAATGAAAATTATGTCATTAATGACTCACCCTCATGTCGTTTCAAACCCGTAAGACCTCCGTTCATCTTCGGAACACAGTTTAAGATATTTTAGATTTAGTCCGAGAGCTTTCTGTCCCTCCATTGAAAATGTTTGTACGGTAGACTGTCCATGTCCAGAAAGGTAATAAAAACATCATCAAAGTAGTCCATATGACATCAGTGGGTTAGTTAGAATTTGTTGAAGCATCGAAAATACATTTTGGTCCAAAAATAACAAAAACTACGACTTTATTCAGCATTGTCTGAATAAAGACAAAGACGGAATCCTTTCCATTGAATTGATTCCATTGAACTGATTCCATTGAATTGATTCCATTGAATCCTTTCATCTGTCGGCGTTGGTAATACACTTTTACGTCGCTGTGGTTGTTTTTGGCCATTAGGACATCCACGACATTTTGAAGCATCAAAAATACATTTTGGTCCAAAAATAACAAAAACTATGACTTTATTCAGCATTGTATTCTCTTCCGGGTCTGTTGTCAATTCACGTTCACGACTCCGCTGCTTCTTCTTCTTTCCTGTTTTACGACGGTTGGCATCCAGCTTATTGGTGCATTACCGCCCCCTTCTGCTCCGGATTGTGGTTCACGACTCCACAGTGACGCTGCTGACGTGTTATCTGGTGCGCCCGAGCTTCGTTTACAGTCTGAGGGAGACGCACGATGTATTCAAGCTATTCTACATTGCTTGTATTTTGGTATTGCTATATTTTTTAAAATGGTGCGTAAGGGTGCATGTCGCGGATGTCCTAATCGCCAAAAACAACCACGGCGACAGATGAAAGGATTCAATGGAATCAATTCAATGGAAAGGATTCCGGAAGAGAATACAATGCTGAATAAAGTCGTAGTTTTTGTTATTTTTGGACCAAAATGTATTTTCGATGCTTCAACAAATTCTAACTAACCCACTGATGTCACATGGACTACTTTGATGATGTTTTTATTACCTTTCTGGACATGGACAGTCTACCGTACAAACATTTTCAATGGAGGGACAGAAAGCTCTCGGACTAAATATAAAATATCTTAAACTGTGTTCCGAAGATGAACGGAGGTCTTACGGGTTTGGAAAGACATGATGGTGAGTCATTAATGACATAATTTTCATTTCTGGGTGAACTAACCCTTTAAGTTTCATAACTTTATATTTACATTAAAATTAAATCCTGTACTAATTAGAGCGCTGCTTTTGTTCGTTTGACTAAACGGTTTGCTTGTGTTTATTTCCTATTGTACTACTTATACTGTTTTAACGGCTGTTGTTGTTCAATTAAATATTATTGTTCCATAAATAATAATTTATATAAATAACATGCCGTATTTGGTATTAAGAAAGGGGTCTGTTAGTGATTTCGACTTCAATTGAAGTTACATTAATACACCATTATATGGCAGCAAAGACTGTCTTTATGAGTGAGTCAGTCGCAAGGTTGTAAACAAGGACAATGTTACAAGACGCAACTGACATGCATTGACTACCGCTGTCATGGGAAATCCCCTTAGCTGTTAAAATGACAAAGACAAAGATATTGCTCTCCTCAGCAGACTCATTCAAACTGATTTTTCCATTATGAATGTAAGTCTGACCTAAAGAATATCAGCTAGATGCAGGTAATGCAATCGCTCAGGTATCTCTCTGTCATAATTCTCTACTCTACATAATACAATGAGCTTCAATGAAGCGACTCAACATTCCTTCGTTACTAATTCTAAAGTGGCATTTTAGAAGTAGTAACAGAGGCTTGGGCTCAACTTTTAAACTATCAACTTGAGATTTGAATCTGGAGAAAGGAAATAGTTCCTCACAAAAGAGGGTTTTTAAAGACACTCCGTTGTTGTTCTTATTTATTTACACACTCGTGCCATCAAACATTTGTATAAACACAATATCACACTTGTAGCCATGCGATATGGATGTATATCAGCACACTGTGATTACCTAAGGCCGAATTACAGCTGTGCTGATATAGAGCAATATGGCACGGCTACTCGGGTGATATTGCTTAAATATTCAGCTCACAGTTAAATGCATTTTTGGATTGTTTCTTTTGTATGTGCATGTTTTTTTCTGTGAGTGACTTACTTTCAGGATCTGTGAATTACCATATGAACTGGCCAAGTTAGGCATGTTGATGTAGACTTTGATGGTGCCGCTGTGGACACTGATTGGACTTTCAAGAAAGCTGATTTTAACAGGAATATTAGGGGCTGGAGAGCCATCATGGTTACTCACTGTAACCTAAAAAATAAAATTAAAAAAAAACTAAATTGTAATAATGCTACAGTCATGAGCTAAAATCAACAATCCTATCAAAAAATATATTTAAAGGGATCGTTCACCCAAAAATGATATTACTCAGCCTAATATCTTTTTAGAAGGAAGCTAAAAAAAAAAAAAAGCTAATAAAAATTACAAAAGCACATAAAATTACTTAAATGTTTATGTGTATAATATACATATATATTAAAAAAAAAAATCTTAAATTTGGAAATAGGAACTAACTTAAATGTATTTTAATTTCAGTTTTAGTGAAAATTGAAATAAAAATAAATTAAAGCCAAAGAGAAATATTTAAAAAAAATAATAATAATAATAAAAATGTCAAATGCATAAAGCAAAATTACTAAAACAAAAATATGAAAAAAAAAAAAAGCTGACTCAAAATATTTAATATACACTATAAATAATACTAAAATTATACTGCTTCTGTGTTCTTTTTAGAGCCTGACAGTCGTGGTCATTATCCACTCTCACTGTATAAAAAAAGAGCAGCTTGGGCATTCTGCTCCATTTCAGTTCAGGAAATCAAACAGTATGAAATGACATGATTGGTGAACTATCCCTTGAAGCAGTAAACATCGCAACAGAAATTAAATTACCGTCATGCCTAATGGCAGGCCAGGTTTGAAATACTTCGGTGTGTCCCTGATGGAGAGCATGTATGGAGATCTTACTATTTTAATGCCGGATTTCTCTGCTTCCACAAGATCGCTACCTGAGAAGAAAGTCTTAAAGGATTAGTTCACTTTCAAATAAAAATTTTCTGATAATTTACTCATCAAATTTTCATCAAAAACCTTAATTTCTTTTCGACTGAAGAAAGAAGGACATGGACATCTTGGATGACATGGGGCTGATTAAATTATCAGGAAAATTTTATTTGAAAGTGAACTAATCCTTTAAGGCATAAGAGTGCTTTCAGAAAAAACAAACCTCTGAATAATGATGCTAGGAAAACACAGATATTTATTTCCCCACCTGAGCTGGTCAGTACTGATGCTTTGACGTACACAGAAGACCCCAGCAGGCTGTTTGTGTCAGGATAGACCTTCTTGATCTCCTCCATAGTCAAACTAACTATTCCTCCATTCAGCTGCAATTTATAAGACATAGAAATCAATAATCTCATAAACATATACAAAGCTGATTTAATGTTTAAGGTACTTAAGTGAAGTTTTTCTTTCTTCTTCTTTAAGCACTTACATCATTCAGTTGTTTCATAGATGTGAGTCTCTTCTTCTCACCGTTTATTTCAACACCAAACAGAACGTATGCAACACCTTGCACTGGTTGACCATAAAGATACCTGGAAGAAATAAATACAGTGAGCTCAAGGTTTCTGGCAACTTACAAAACATCACTGTATGAATTTAATACACTACTGCTCAAAATTTGGGGGTCCGTAAGATTTGAATTGCTTTTGAAAAAAAAATCTTATTCTCACCAAGGCTGAATTTATTCAATAAAAAATACAGTAAAATATTGTGAATTATTAGAACAATTTAAAATTAAAAAGTGTTACTTCAGTGTTCAAATGCATTCAGATCATTCAGTTTGATTCACACACCTGGCTGTTATTTCTACTTCCAGCTTATCTGCATCTAGGCCGAGGTGGGACGTCTTTGGAGTCAAAGTGACATTGAACGCTGGGAGCACTTGGGAGCAAGAATAAATGATGTTAACCCACCAAGAGATGGGGAAAAAAAGAAGAATCTGAAGGTAATATGAATTTCTTACCATATTTCTTTACTTCAAACTCTCTGCTGAAAATGTTCTCTTTTCCCTGATCAAACTTTGCGACAGCTTTCCACTTGCCCTCTCTAGAGAATCAAAAAGATCAGCAGCTAGACATCTGAAGTACAGGGTAAATCAAAATTAATTCTAATTATATTAATATATTATGTTAAATATAAATTATATTATTTTATTATCTTACTTAAAGTATTTAATATATAATTAACTATAAAATAATTATATAATTAATTATATATCATTATTATTATAAAATATATATATATATATACATTTCAGAAATAAATCAGAGATAATTACATTTAAACACAAACTATTCTAATTGTGTAATTATACTATAAACCACAAATGAACAGTTCTGTATGCATACTTGGCTACAGTGGAGAGGACGTAGGTATCCGATAGTATCCCATCAATTGCTTTGGCTCTGGAAATACCATGTACTGCAATACCATCTGGATTCTGAAACAAATTGAGTCATAAAACATTTTTGTAGAAAATAAGTGATTGCTTTGCAAACTGTAATGACGCTTATGTCAATGTCAGCGACACTCACCTGAATCTCAAAAGATATGATTCTCTCAGAAGCTCGGAATTCTGTATCAGATACAAAAGCCCTGCAGCGCACTGGAAAATTCAGGAGTGATCAAGGAAAGTTAGATTGAACAATGCATGAATAATATATATTATCAAAGTGCTCAACAGCATGTGAGAGCTGACCTGAGTCTCCAGGGTTGTAAACAGGTTTATCAGTCTGAATGAAGATGTATCCAGAGCGGAAAGACACCGGTATTACTTGTTCTGCGCGATGGGATCTGCTAAACTGAGCAACAAGCTTCACATATTTCTTCTTTCCATCTGGAAGTAGCATATTTGGATCAATCTGAAAAAAGACTGTATTTTATTACGTTTAGGTTCAGCAAGCAACATGAGCAATGTCTCAAACAAGTGAGAACTTTAACCGACCAAGTTTTCTCAGAGTTTTGAGAAGATAGTTAAATACATTCATACATAAATTCACCTCAATGGTCTTGAAGACGCTGTAGTTGTTGTCTGAATTGAGGAGAACTGAGTCCCGCAACAAGACAGATTGGGAGACTGGATAGTCATAGACCCCGATTGAGACTCTTATTGCCCGGGACAGATTCAGACCCTCTAGCAGGATTTTCTGTTTTGTTCCAGGCCTTATCTTTGCTGGAGCTAAAATAGAAAACCTAAACCAAAACATATACATCCAAGCACACAGGTGAATGTCCTTGAGTGGCCAGAGCCCTGACTTAAATCCAATAGAAAATCTGTGGATAGTCTTGAAGAGAGCAGTCCATTGCCGCTCACCACGGATTTTGACTGAACTTAAGCAATTCTGCAAGGAAGAATGGGAAAATATTCCCCAATCTAGGTGTGCAAAGCTAGTACAGACATATCCAAAAAGATTAATGGCTGTAATTAAAGCAAAACGTGGCTCTGCGGAGTATTAAATCAGGGAACTGATTACTCTTCCAACCCTGTTATTCTAGTTTTTTATTCTCTTTCATTCAAGTTTCTTTCATTAATTTGATGCTGTAAGACAATTTTTTTTTTTTTAAGTTTTTTTAATGGGTTTTGATTCCTTTATTTGTAAGACAAATAAAGTAACTATTTCAAAAGGGTGTAATGATTTTCTATTGACATTGTATGTGTGTTAGCCAACTCTTAGGGCAGAGGACAGTTGTGTACTTACATGGGAGACGGGTCAAAAACCGGTTCACTGTCAAAACAGAACACACTTAATTTTACATACAACAAAAATCTATACTGAGAACTTTGTATCCAATTATATCTATGAACATTTTTCACAAAATCAGAAGCACAAAATACACAACACAAAACAGATATACATACGTTATTCGTGTATTATGTCCCCACACTGTTCTCTTGCTGTTCAATTATCAAGATAAACACACTATAATAAATCAACTTCATCAAGAAAAGGAGAACATTTACACATTATTAAGTCTTATTAATATATTATTAAACGCACTGTCTTTGAGAGAAAGCCTGGCCATCGGAGATGTGACAGAGCAAAGTCGTCCATATCAGCAGTGGAAGAAGCATTTCGTCCTGCAGGACTGACGACTCACAAAATGTCAGATAGAACAATAAGAGAGCTGAAATACCCCCAAATCCCTCCCACTATCTCAGACCCCCACTACCTTAAAACATTCTTGTGCAATGTTTGCTTTATTGCACCAGCCAACTAGGCTTTCAGAAACGTCTCTTTCTTAAAGCATTGCCAACAAAATGTTATTAAAAGTAGATTTTTAGATTATTTCAAGAAAATTTTTGTTTGTATGTGGAAATGTTCGCTATTATGCTAGGGTGTTGCTGTTTTCCTTTTCAGGTCAACTATTGTCAGTTTGAAGAGAATCTTCCTCATCATGTTAATGACTTTTAACAGCAACTTACCTGAATAATCTCTTTTTTTTCATAAAGAAGTTCAAACCCCGTCTGGCAACCGATTCTAAAGATTTTATTGGTTATTTTCAATCAGAGTGATGATTGCATACACAAAGCCAAAATAAATTCTAACCCCGTGACTGTACCTTAAACCCAACCATATAATATGACCTCAAGTTTGTTTTTACTAACATTTTGATAAGAGATTAAGCAATAAATGACTGTCAATTCGATGTAATTAGTTGTTTTTCTTACACACACATGCATTTTTGAAGTTGTAAATAAAACACACTCAGACATCTTCAGGAAAAGGACTACCAAGCCACTTCTGAAACAGAAACAACATCAGAAGCATCTTACCTGGGCTAAGGAGAAAAAGAACTGGACAGTGAACAGTGGTCGAAAGTCCTCTTTTCAGATAAAAGTAAATTTTGCATTTCATGTTGAAATCATGGTCCCAGAGTCTGAGGGAAGACTGGAGAGGCACAGACTCCAAGCTGCTTGAAGTCTAGTGTGAAGTTTCTGAAGTTAGTAATGATTTGGGGGGCTGTGACGTCTGCTGGTGTTGGTCTATTGTGTTTTATCAAGTGCAAAGTCAATGCAGCCATCTTCCAGGAGATTTTGGAGCACTTTATGCCTCCATCTGCTGACAAGCTTTATGGAGATGCTGATTTCCTTTTCCAGCAGGACTTTAGCACCTGCCCACAGTGCAAAAACCACTTCCAAGTGGTTTGCTGACCATGATATTACTGTGCTTTATTGGCCAGCCAACATGCCTGACCCCTGAATCTATGGGATATTTTCAAGAGAAAGATGAGAAACAGTCGATCCAACAATATACAGATGATCTGAAGGCTCAATAGTGCCTCAGCAGTGCCACAGGCTGATCACTTCCATGCCACACTTCACTGATGCTGTAATTTGTGCTAGGAGCAAGTCATTTGCTGTAAAATGTGCTGCCGACCAAGTATTGAGTGCACAAATGAACATACTTTAAAGAACTTGAACTTTTCTGTTTTGAAAATCCATTTTTTGATTGATCTTAGGAAATATTCTAATATTTTGAGATACTGGATTTTGGACTTTAATGAGCTGTACGCTGTAATCATCAAAATTGAAATGTTTTACTTTACATGTAGGCAAATAAATGAAAGTTTCATTTTTAAAAATAATTTACAATAAAAAAAAAATTACTTTTTGATGATATTTTAATTATATGACCAGCACCTGTACAGCAAGTTTTCCTTTTTAGGTCAACTATTGTCAGTTTGAAGACAATCTTCCTCATCATGTTAAAGACTTTTAACAGCAACTTACCTGAATAATAAGCAATTTTTTCATTGTGCAAACTCCACCAGGCAGCCGATTCTAAAGATTTCATTGGTCATTTCAGCACTGAGTCCTGATTGCACACAAAGCCGAAACAAATACTAACCCTTTGACTGTACCTTAAACCCAATCTTAACCTTAGTAGTGTTGGTGGCACATTCTGATTGACATTGTTGGGATCGAATCCATCCATATTTCTGAACACTGAGCTTAATTCATAAAGTCTGTACTTTTCTTGACAGGTGACTGAAATGATCATTGAGTTGACCCATGAAATTGGTGTTTGGGTGGGGTTTGTATTTAACTTATTTGTATTGTATTTGGGACATAGTTCTGTCTGAATGTATATAGTCTGCGAAAAACAGTGAAACTAGAAGTCATAAAAACGTAGGCAAAAATTACACGGGTGACCTACTATTTGCAAGTTTCTGAAGTGTGCATCTATACTGTCCCATGAGGCCACAGGAGAGGTGATATGAATGTCAGTGAAGTGACGCAACTGATGCCAAAAGTTAAGACGTCCAAATTTAATTCACACTATGGCCGCATAAACACCTCAGGTATGATGCGTTTTTGTAGGCAAAACCCGGAAGCAAGTTAGCATTTTAGGACTTCCTGTTCCATCGCCATAAAGTCTATGGGTTTTTTTGAATGGGTTTTTGCTATATCGCCAGAAATAAGGTCTGTGGTTAACAAAGCCTCTAATATTTTTGTTTTGATCTATGACATTTTGATCTATGATAAAAATAACCAGTTATAACCCGCTTGTGAGTTTTTAAACCTTTGTGTCTAAAAAAAACAACGGTTGCTAACAAATTGCTAAAAGGGACTACTTCCTTTGACGAGGACTTTAGACATCATCGTGACAAACAGGACATTTGGACAGCATTTCTCATGAAAAAGTGGATAAGTTTTCATACTGGCAGGCTGTGTTCTAGAAGGAAGACGAAAAACAGGGTAATATCAAAAATCCAAGTTTAATCCAAAAGGCAGGCAGGCAGGAAACAACACAACATAATAAGATGGTGATCAGACAAGGAACTGAAAACAAACAGGAACTTATATACATAAAGGAAGATTAACTAATGATGTGCAGCTGTGAATATAATTAGTGTCCATGGTGACAAATGAACGTGCGCAGGTGAGGAACAGGAGGGATGCTGGGAAATGGAGTGCTAGTGCTGGTGACTGTGACACACACACAGCGCAGATCATAATCAGCGAGCATGTTTTTAAATAAAGTTGTTTTTTAAATAAAATTTGAGGAAGCTTGGTGGTGGTGGTGACGTTGATCCGTGACCATGGTGTGAATATATAGAGCTTATTTTTTGCAATTTTCCAAAAGTCTATGGGAAAAATGCAAAGGCTTTCGATTGAGGGAATCCGTGCGCCGCTAACTTCCGGGTTGGCTTACAAAAACACGTCATCCCTGAGATACTCTATTCACAAATCCTCTACAGTGGCCTCATGGGATAGTAAGGTGTCCATTGTATGCACACTTCAGAATCTCACCGGAAGTAGTAGGGCCCGGTCCCAAACGGCACCCTAAACCCTCACGGTCTTCTTTTTAGGAGCATTGTGAATTCAAACATACTTCTTTGGTCACATACTGTTTTCCACCTACTAGTAGAGAAGTATGCAATTTTGGATACAGCCTATATTCGAACTGTTGATATATTCGATGCTTCTTTTGTCACATTCTGTGTTTTGCCTACTTTACAGTAGGGAAGTATGTGATTTCAGATGCAGCCTACATAGAACTTTTATTTTGTTTTTAATGGTTGCGAAGCTCATTTCTCATAAATTCTAGTACACTACACAGTATGCAATTTCTGATGCGGTCATCCACTTAAATGCCAGAGGCATCTTAATGCAACTCTATCAGCTTGTGTTCTGGGGTTTGTCACTGTGTTTGCAGTGAGCAAATCAATAAATTAAGTTCAATTCTCAATGCTTGAAAGTACCAAAAAAAAAAACAACACACTTTTCAGTATGGGAGTTTATTTTTGGTAAATAATTACTAATTGTTGACCATAAGATGACTGATACATGTAGGAATCAGCTATGTTGTAATTTCAACTTCCAGTCTATATCAAGCCTCACTGCCTGAGTCAGAGTCACTGTAATCTGCAACAAGAGACTTTCCAGCACATGACTCAATGCCCTTGTCCTCCTTTGATGTGCTTCCTTCAAGCGTCTCTGTGGTGCAGCTGTGAGTGTTTGTGTCCTTGCTTACATTTACATTATTTGTGAGAGGAAGAGAGGAGTCCCTGGGGTTTATGTCCACAGCTGCCGAGTTAGTATCAGGAGAAGATGAGTTGGAGTTCGTATTGTTAACGCTTTCGGCCTTGCCATTTTCTGACTTTCTGCGTACCAGAATGTGCGAACTGGGTGTCGTAGAGCTGAGTGCTTTAGCCACGGCTGCTCCTCGACCCTGTTGGCCTAGCTTTTGCAAGAGGCTCCCAGCAGCTCCCCCTGCTGCTGAAGATGGGGTACTGAACCAGGAACGAGACGATATCTGTTGCCTTTTAGTCTGCTGTCTGTCATCATATGCTGGAAAAGAAAAAATTTATCTATATCCTTAACTGTATGCAATAAAAGATGCATAAAAATAGTAAAAAAGGTATAAAATAGTGAAAAAATACAAATCTATAAGAAATAAAAAAGTAAAATTGAATAAATGGGTGGGTCAGACTCACAGTCTAGACTCTGGAAGGTGAGCAGTGAGGCTAGCTTCTTATCTTCTTCTCTCTCTGGTAATAAAGGGATGGATAAACCAGTCCTCATTCGCACTGCGTTGTCTTTCTCCTCCTCTTCGGCAATCACTTTCTTCTCAGTCTGTATTTGCAAATAGATTAACATGCAAAACCTTCAAGACAGATGCATATCTGATGCAGCGGGCAACATGTAACCCACCCTGAACTTCCTGCGGAGGGCACTGTTCAGCTGAAAGTCATCTTTCCACCCAGACTGGTGCTCTTGAAGCTCAGTGAGAGACGGGATGGCGGCACGTAGCTTTTCCTTATCCTTTCCTCCATGATCTAATTTATACATGGCATCTGTCTCCAGCTTCTCTTTCTCACTGTGCTCTGTAGGGGAAAGCAGCACATTGAGCCTAAATTCATTGATGACTGTCATACAAATAGAATGAATTACTTAAAGTCCCCATGAAATTAAAATAGATGTTTTTTGTCTTTTAGTATGAATATGCTGGTGTGCTCCAAAACAATGGCAGAATTTGCATTTAGAAGATTCAAAACTTAAGGTGGGTGCGATTTTGGCCATGATTTGGTTGTCTTGAGACAAATTTTGAGAATCCTAAAAGATTCCTATGATCCTAGGCTAAAATCTGTAGTCTTTGATCGCTAGTTTGACATGTTCACCAACAGCTGATTAATGACCGTTGAGATTTCTTTGCTAGCCACCATTTCAGTCCTGTGTGTAATGCAGCTCACAGTCACTGAACGTGTATGGGTGATCATGTAAAACTCTAGACAAGTTTTCATGTGCGCGTCCGTTCTTTATCGTGTCTTGACTGTCGTATAGTCTGACATAAATGACAGCTATGATTCCACAGTGTAGGACTATTATAAACCGCACAGTGTGCACCCTGCTTTAGAGTCTCTCAATTCCGCCAATATGGATCAAAGATTTTCATCATTCTGCACTTCGGTTTCTCATCAGATTTTCTGTCTACTCAAATGCTCTCTAGAATCTGAAGCAACCCTACACTATGAATAGACGCTATTTTAGACGCTACTATTTTATACATAGTGAATGGCACATAGTGCACTATACAGGTGATATAGAATAAATCATACAGTGTAAATATTAAGTAGATAGATAGATAGATAGATAGATAGATAGATAGATAGATAGATAGATAGATAAAATGAGTTGGAGAATGAAAAGTCTGGGCTCATTACTATCCTATAATAATACAAAATGTGAGTTTCGCACCAGTTGTGAGTATCTGCTCATTCTCGGCCATGTCCCATCTTTCTTCCTTCCTTTGGGCTCCACTCACAATGACATAATCACAGGTGGCCGGGTCTGTCTGCATCTCTATGTAGTTCACACACAGATGGCACTTCATCCTGAACCTGTGGTACACACAAACCTACAGGTTAACATATGCTGCCTCGTGGCATATAAACTGGAGCCTGAAACTGAAAAGTAAGGGTGCGTTCACACTTGTCATGTTTGGTTCAATTAAAACGAACCCTGGTGCGGTTGCTCGGTTAGTGCGGTTCATTTGAACATGTGTGAACGCTGCCATCCGAACCCTGGTGCGCACCAAACAAGCGGACCGAGACAGCTGAAAAGATGGGTCTCGGTCTGCTTCCAAACGAACTCTGGTGCGGTTCGAATGATATATGAACGCAACACGGACCAAAGACATGTAAACTAACCAAAAACGGGAAGACGAGACCCTAAAAAGGACAGAATCCTCACGCATGTCGGTTTTTCTTGTCATAGTTGCGAGTTTGCCCATCACAGGCATCAGACGCGCGTCTCCATGCAGCAGATCATTTGTGTGTGTGACTGATGGATTCCCGCCGCTGTTTTGACTACTTTACACATTTTATAAGCTCTTCACGAGTTCCCAGCTGGCCAAAATACCATCACATGCAGGCTACACACACACAACGAGCGCATTTACCTCAGAAAACAGCACTGTTTTGGATGTTTGGTAAGTTCCGTCTCAAAATAGGCAATACGTCATAAAATCCGACCAATCATGTTGTGAATGTATCCCTATGCCTTAAGGTTCGGTATCTTTTGGTTCGGTGATAAAATTGCCAATGTGAACACTAACCGGACCAGGACTAAATGTTTTTTTTTCTTCTTTGGTCCGGACCAAATGAACCAAACAAACCGAACTACAAGTGTGAACGCACCCTAAGAGATCAGACGATATATCACCTGTATATTGGTGTGGTGTAGTAAGTTCCTACTTTCGACTTCTCTGCATTGTATCGAACCCCTTTAAAGACAAAATGTATTAGACATCCTGATAGATATAATGGAATATTGAGTCAAGAAGAAAAATTCGGGTTAATTCATCACAGTAAACACAGTTGTATATGCACATTTTGGAAAATGTAGTGTCTATGAATCCAACTAATAAACTATATACAACATATACACTATAATCTGAAGAAATAGTATGATTAGTACACTGTTATGCACAACTTCAAAGTCATACCCATGCCGATGTGATTCTTACAGCCATCACACCAAATATTATAGGGCATCTCAAATCTGAAAACGCAAAACACAGACCGTCATCACATGTGAATCAAAGAACAGTGACAGATTTCACAGTACTGTAAATGTGTATTACCGGATGATGAGGATGCCCTGGGACAGTTTCCTGGCCCTCTCCCGCAGCGGGTGAGTTTTCCAGTAGCCGTTGATGGAGCCATGCTGTTATGAGAGCATGAGATACATATTTCAGGAAAAAAACTTTTTAATATACAAGCTGTCTGTCTTGTAAGACAGACGCAGAAAAATTAGATTGTATTTGTTGTTCTCACCTTGGCTGGATCGAAATCCGGAGGGTAGTACTTGTTGACTCCTTTACGCTCACCCTAAAACAGAGAATAAGCATTAACAATCTTATTACATTTTTTTAACAGACCAGTGTGATACTGTTAACTAGAACAATATATAGACTACCGCTCAAAAGTTTGGGATTGGTAAGATTTTTAATGTTTTAAATGCACCCTTGCTGAGCAGACAAAACATTAAAAATCTTACCGATCCCAAACTTTTGAGCAGTAGTGTACATATACACAAACACATGTTTTTTTTCACATATGTTTTTGGTAATTAAAACAAAGCGACAATAAAATAAAATATAAATATTAAATGAAAAACTTTGAAGTGTCAAATTGACTAAAAATAAACCTCAAATAAAAAAGAATTAAAGCTAGAAATATAAAAATAAATAAAATTCATAAAAATGAAAAAAGTACATAGCAAAATGACTAATACATTAACTGAAATTACAAACAAACTATAAAAATAAAAGCCAATTCAAAATATTAATAAATAATACTTGGTATATAATACTAAAAAATATGGTTCATACCATTTTTCTGGTTTAATATCAGCTCCAGATGATTTTAGTATCAATCAGAATACAACTGCAGAAAAGAACATGGTAGAGAATAATTAACGTTATTACAAATAATAAATATGATGTATCAGATTCTTATGAATTACAAGTAACGCTGACAAAAATACTATGGTAATACATTGATTTATGGACAAGACGCTGCACCACAGTATTATGTATATCAAAGTACCATGGTAATACTGTCACTGTGATAACACCGCAGTACTTTTACAGCACTAATACAATTCCCAGAGCAAAAATTAGAACGTGTTATAATTACAATAAAACGCAAATTTTAGTTGTCAGCTGATACACGATGTAACAACCAAAACCAGCCGAATAACATCAAACAACAGCCACTGCGCAAAAAGTATGCTATTTACTCTACTAATACACACAGAAAGATATGAAAACTATAAAGTAAATAAAAATAATTTCTTGCGTTAAAAAAAACTGACCAAACAGCCATCTGCGTAAACAGCGTCTGCGTTTCCTTGTCGTCGCCTCACGTCACGCTAGAGCTGAGCGTTCCAACAGCGCCACCTGTTGAGCGGAGGACAGGTCACATAAGCGACGTTCCGGACAGGTAACTTAAAATGTGTTAGTTATTTATATGTTAACATCTTTAAAACATTGTAAAATGTAAGGTTATCATATAAACAAGATATTAGAACAATAGGGAAACCCTCTGAGATGGAAAAATCCGTTGCGAGTCAATCTGTCATCCTGTCGTCTATTGGCTCACATTCACTCGGAATAACCATGCCATGTTTGCCAGTTGGGATTTCACTAGCAGGTGGGCATTTTCCCGCCAGTGAGTGGTAGTGGAACATCTCTGGAGTTTGTCTTCTGTGAATGTGAAGCCAGGTGGTCAGAAAAACTTGGACATGTGAGGGTTTTTCCAATCTTGGCATGGAAACATATACATGAGATGAGACAAATAGGTTACTAAGTAAATTCCATTTTGAAAAAGCAAAAACCCTTTGGAATTTGTGTTTAAACATGATGGAGCAATAGTGAATATAAACATACGTGCTGGTCCAGTGTGATGTTGAGAGAGGTGTGAGTGGATGAGAAGTGATGGAGGAGGCAGGAGCTTCTAGTGCGCTGGTTAGATTTACAGCATAAACAGCCCTTGCCTGGCGAGTTTGAGATTCCCCACTAATTCCCACAGAATGCTTTCTAACACTGGAACGCTGCTCTTGCATTCCTGCCCGGAGCAGACGAGCCCTATATGGGCCGGCAGGGAGACCCGCCGGAGATGGAATGCAGCACAACTCTGGGAAGGTCATCCATACCTTAAACACCCCTGAGAAATGACCCTAATCAAACACACTATATACACCTGAGCATATAGACACATTTTATTTTGCTTAGTCATTTAGCTTTGGCTTTTTGGAACCAGATGTTTGACTTCAACAGGCGCATATGAGACATTTTGTTGTTTAAAGTACAGATTTTGCTGCTTTTTAAAATGATTAAAGGTATGAAAAAATCATAAAAGAATCAACTTCATTTTATTATAATTTCAGGATTTTTTTTTTTTTTTTTTGTATACAAAGTTACAGGAAAAAAATTTTAGTCTTGGAAACTTTATAACATGCCTTATTTTATTTTATTTTTTTTACCCTTCACTGAAATATTTAAATCTGTTTTGAGGATTTACACTTAGTTGTATGACAAATTTTTGTGAAATTAAAAAAAATAAATAAATTGTGTTAGGAATTCTTAGTTTATGTGAAGTATTTCATTATTTAGACATATGAACATATGAAACTATAATAAAAATCAACTACATTTGCTTTGGCATTGATGGAGCATTACTTAATTGATTTTTTTATGAAAGTTAGGCATGTTTGTTTTTTAAAAATCTAAATTAATATTATTTTTGCCAGGATTTTTTAGTGTGCTTTCAATATTAAAATATGAAAATGCATGATCAGACTATTTAAAACTATGACAATCTAAACAGTCACATAATCAATCATAAACCTCTTCAATATTATTAGATGATTTTTCGCACATATTTATGTTCCTAATATCATATCTGTGGCATCTGTCAGGAGTTATTAAGCAATAAAGCACACGAGACAGGAGTATAGCAAACTTCATCCATTATTCACTCATGAACACAATAATATCGTACACAGTAAGATTCTAAAATTTGTTACAAATGAGAGTTTCACTGTAATAATATAAAATTAATTATTTATTTAAAAGACTAATTTACAGACCACATTAGATTGTGTAGAACTATTGTGATTCATTAATATTGTGTTGTTTTGCATCCATCTAGCCCTAAGTATTATCTTATCAGAAAACAAAGTATGAGGAATGCTGAGACTAAGACTAAATCCATGAGTGCATGCATAGGTGAGCTCTTGTGATTTGTACCAGACAGACAAAGCTCTTTTCCGTGGGTCCACACCTCCTTTCCATGTCACCGTGTGTTTTACAGTGTGTGAGTGAGACTGTTTTTCCACTCTGTGACTTTGATATGAGATTCCTGCCTGACTCAGAGGGCCTCGGATTCCTAAGAGGGTCTTTCAGGACATGCCAGAAGGATTGCCGTATCCCCCACCCCCACTGTACTTACATTAATAGGGTACTCTTTGTTGCACAAATTCCCTTGTTTTTTTTGTTTTTTTGTGAGATCTTATAGTCTCTGCCTCAGACGTCACACCATGGACTGTTGGCTGAAAGTCTGATGCATAAGGCACACAAAATGGGAAACACTTCGGGAGTTTGGAAGTTATCCTCTGATTTATTGAATTCTACAGGATTTACAGGAAACGTGTGTATTGTGTTCTTTAATGGTCCATTGAGAAACAAAGCAGTCATGATGACAAACCCCCTTATGGAAAAAAAAGCCATCGGTTGCTTTACGACAGTTAGACATCCTGTTGGATGGTCCTTGGGTCAATGAAAGCTGCGACGGACTCCAGACCTTCTGCCATCAATCTAAAGGTCTGGTTATGCAAGACTAAGTATCTTAGTCTTGCATAACTAATTATCCCCCCCCCCCTTAAAATTTGTGATTTTGTCATGTTCCTCCTCAGATGTCCAACTCGAACTCATGAGAAAATGTAACTATTTTACGAGGTGGTGATTTCATATGATTTTGTACAATGTGATTAGTGCGGAAACTTATTATTTTAAGAAAAATATAAGCATGAAGGTCCACCCCCAAACCTAGCCATGGGCTGGGCGTAACCAGATCGTCAAATTGCCATGAGAGTGTGTTGCGGTCACTTTCTTGACTGTTCAACAACTAAAATATAATGTTCTAATTTTGATGTAATCTGTTAAATTATGTTGAAATATATATACTAAAAACAAAATTTAACCATTGCCTTTTGTATTCCACCCTGTAACTGCATGATTTTCCGTACATTGCCAAAAAAAACGTAAAATTGTGACATCTAAGCAGTGAAATAAATTAGACATTAACGCAAGACAAGAAGGAAAAACCAATCCAAATTTTATACAAATTGTAGTGTTGACTGCATTCATCAAGTTCAACCCTGTTTCTTTAGTTATTCAAGCAAAATGTTAAAATCTATTTCTTTCCTTCATTTATAGGAAATGTAAACTGATCATAACTACAAAAAAAAACATTAAATCGCAAACTAGCTATAGCCCCTACTGAGTGACAACTTAATTTAAGCTAAAAGTGCAACCCTGTTACGTATTCTGGCATATACTGTATATGTATATGATTTTTTTTTTTTTTTTTTTTTTTTATACTTTATTTTTATGTTTATTTATTTACCATGTGCATGCTAGAGAAAAAAAAATGTACTCTTGGTGAAAAAAAGTTTGGACAAATTGCAAACCTAATATAAATTGAATCGAAACCAGCTCATATCTGTCACACACTGGTTGTAACACACACGATGGATGAAGATCCAAGACAGTCTTTAATAGTATCCACAGGTAAATCCTAACAGAGGATTTTGTTTTGTACGTTCAGGCTCAGTTTTATACATTAATTGTGTGTAAAGTGTAAAGTGCCATGCAGATCCTCCTTACTTTCACTTCTTCATCATCATCTTTTCCAGTTTTGTGCAAGGACTGAATCATAAATATCTCTGGGAGGACAAACAGAAGCAAGGAATGAATAATAAACTGAATCAAAAAGGAATACATCATACATTTTTTGTTTTGGCGAGACAAATAGGTAATATATTCCAAATCCATTCCCACTTACAGTTCTAATTCACTCTTTCTCTTTTGAGTGTCTGGGGACACAGCAGACCTGAAGATTGCGTGTTCAGTCTGGTCTGGATGAAGATGCCCTGTTTTAACAAGGTTGTAAGGAGGTTTGAGCCAACAGCGTGGCAGAAGCACCAGTGGAAACTGATCTGACTGTAATCTTCGTCATGATGGATGAGTTAAAAAGAGTTATAAATAAAAACAGACTAGCTGAGAAGAGATTTCTGTGGAAGTTTCCCTGTAAAGCAGATTGTTTTATGGTCCTGTGTCAGATTTAAACTGCCCGACAATTGGCTGAAATCCTTTTCCATTGATCTTATTTAAATATTGATGGATGTCTGACTGGAAAACATTCCAAACTGCACATGATCCAAACTCTTAGGTATTTTTCTTGAATATAACTGCACTCAATAAGAATGGCCATTATCCTGGGACTAAAATTAAATTTAATTACAAGATTTAGCTACATTTTATATATAAAAAAACACCTTACATATATATTTGCATCAAATTATATCAAATTAAAGGAAAAGGCTGGCTTTTTGGTAAAGCTTGGTTATGTTATCTGTTTATATACCTATGAACTCTCAATAAAATATGTCTACTCTGTAGCTAAAGTTTAGGCAACATCCTCAGCATTAGCGGTTTAAGCAATGGACAGCCACACAGAATAAGAAGGAATACAGTACATTACAATAAGGTAAGAAAGTATACTAACAGTGGAGTTTAGTTTGAAAATGTATAATAAAAAAGACAGTAACTTCAATGCTACATCATAGCTCCTTTTTATTACAGATATTCTGTAAAAATGACTGCATCTGTGCACAGAACAATACAACATAATAAGCAAAGAAAATATATGAACAGTGGAATTTAGTTTGAAAACATAGTCAACCCTGTTACCATCATAACATTTTATTACAAAAATTCTATAAAAATTACACAATCTTTTCAGGAAGTGAACAGTCAAAGTCAAGTAAATATCTCCTGTTTTTAATAGGGCACAATTTTAGAAATGTCATCCCTGTTACCATGATTTATACAGTAAATGATTACTAAAAATTTGACATTTGTATTATTCAAATATTAAATTCTCCTTTTAACAAGATCCCTGGAGCACAAAGCAAGTAATGTTTAACCAAACCGTAAAACGGTCAACCCCGTTACCATCATAACTCCCTTTTATTACAATTATTCTGTCAAAATTACATCATTCTTTCAAGAAATCAAAAGCAAGTAAATGTCTCCTGTTTTGTCAATAGGGGATGATGCTTAGAATGTCAACCCTGTTACTATCATTATGTGATAACTAAAAATTAGATTTCTATTTATATCAGTATTAAATTCTCTTTCTAACAAAGAATCCAGTAGTGTTGTCATGGTGAGGTGAACACAAAGTCTAAATGAACTGTAAAACTGTCAACCCTGTTATGTTTTTCAAGTGCTATATTAATTTAGTCTTAAATGTATCATATATTCTTTGTCTGGTAGAAGATTTTACAGAAATGTACCTTTTTACAGCTAAAAGTTGTAGGTTTAAGATCCACTTGCATACAGTAGCCCAAAAAGTATTGGGATGCTTGAGACACACTTAAAAATGTATCTAAAATGTATGAATTTATATATTTAAAAGGATTTCAATAAAAATATTTTTTTCTTTTTCACAAAAATATTTTTTTTTACAATCTACAAAAATGTCTCTGAAAAGTGATCTGAGAAAAACTCTTGCATCATTTGTTTGCAAATGGAGCTTGGTTTGAAATTTTGTTACTTAATCCAATAAATGTTTAAGTGTCCAAATACATTTTGGTGTCACTTTACTCGTATAACACAAGACACAAGACAAGATGGCTAAGACATCATCATGCGCATTCACTTATTTCTCCAGCACTGCAGGATTCATGTCTTCATAGTTAAATAAGGAATGTAGATAGCGAAAAAAAAATCACATTTTAATAAAATCCCCAAATTTATGTATCTGAAGACAGCCATTATTCTTGGAATTTCCATTAAAATAACTTCTGTCATCTATTTAGTTTTTTTTAATTATGGGCCTTTCTTCCATCCTTCATGCAGTTAACCCTTAATTTTCCTTGTTCATCATATTGTATAAAATGTGTGTAAAAAAAAACCCAATTCCATCTGATTCATCGGCTCAACCTCCATGATGACTACGCTAGTCAGACGTCCAACACCTTTAAGCAATATACCCCCATTTTCCACACGCTCAGACTTAAAGAAATACCAGTGGCTTTCCAAAAATTACATCTAGTTGCCTCTAATCATAGCCATGAGACCAGGTGAAAGAGTGGGAGCGGAAGGGTTATTCCACCTCCCTCCCCTCCTGGCCGCACCCCATCATCCCCTCCGCCCCAACCGATCTGAACCGCTTAGATGGCTATAAAAGAGACAGTGACTCTGGCGCATCTCAGCATCACCTGCATTCTCAACCTGAAGAAGGAAAACCAGGCAAAGACAAGAAGAACGATGTGTTCGCTACTGAAGATCACCATTCTGCTGTTTTGCGTTCAGGCAGGAGAAGGACACTGGCTTAGAACGTTACTGGGTAAGCCTGGAGGTCATGACCTTTGGGGAGAAGGCAACTAAATTTCTGTAGTTTTATTATAGGCTCAATATAGTCTCAAAGAAGATATTTTGAAAAATGTCTTCTTTTTTTATCCATACATTTCAGTGACCACCAACAACCACAAGTTTTGCGCAAGGAGAGAATGCAAAATAGTAGTTAATACTTTTTGCTCTTTCTTTTTCAGACCTCCGTGATGACGAGAGAAGAGGAGGTGACGGTGAGGAAAAGGAGGGTTCGGAGAGGGCGATTCGGTCGCCCCGCAGCGTGGAGACCCCGTGTGCTCTGCACTCCATCCTGCTGCAGGTGCGAGACCTCGGGCTGGGATATGACTCGGATGAGACGGTGCTGTTTAAGTACTGCAGTGGGACCTGCCCTCGCCTCGCCTCAAACCACGACCTCACGCTCACCAACCTCCTGCAGAGCGGCGCCCTTCAATACACTGGCCATTGGCACCATCAGCCCTGCTGTCGCCCCACGCACCACGAGGACATAGCCTTCCTCGACAACCAGCATCGCTGGCACAAAGTGGAGAAACTCTCCGCCGCTGCATGTGTCTGTATGGGGTAGAGATGATGGTGGCCAGCTGAAATCAGGCTCTTGTCTGCTTTTCCTATTGGTTTAGAGACTGTACAAACTACAAAGTGCCTTGAATTTAAATAAAAGGCTGTTTAAGGTACGTTAATTCAGGATGAAATAATATGTATGTATTGAAATGTATTAAGATGTATATGTTGCTTTCTCTGCTGACATGACTTATTCGGCTATAAATGCATTTGAGAATGTCTAAACATTCAGTTTTGGTTAATGGCAACACAATGCAGTGTTTGAATGGCCATTTCTGAGTCAAGATTGATCCAACGAATTATCCATCTGAACGTGGAAGATATTTATGTGCTTATAAATTATTTATTTATTTGAAACCCATTTTTACTGCCAAATAAATTATTGTTAATCTTTATTTTGCTTCTTGTAAATATGTAAAGTTCTGATTAAATACACAAACAAAAGTTGTTGTGCTCGTTTTGTTTTAACTACACTTTGCTTACAATGAACTAACAACACAATGTATGATTACATACTAAAACTAAAATTATATGAAAGGTAAATTATTAAAAAAAAAAAACAATAAAAAAGTCTATATATTTTTTAAATATTTTATTTGCTTTTTATATTAACATACAAAACTGATACAAAATAGTGATTCACATTTGAATGAGTCCTGCTCATGTGTTCGGTGTTCAACACGCACTACTCAGCTTTGGCATCTTCCACAGCTGCATCCTCTGGCTCCGCCCCCCATACCTGAACACGCCCCTCCATAGAAGTCAAAAGGCGGGGCTCCGTTGGGTGGAAGGACAGAGATTGGACGACAGCTTTCCCAACAGGCAGCTTTAAAGTCAGGGAGCCCTACAAAGATAAATTACATCTTTACTGCTCATATTCAACTTAACATTTTGTCATAGTATTGGCTCTGTGGGTAGGGTTGCCACCCGTCCCGTGAAATACGGAATCGTCCCGTATTTACAGGCAAAATGACGCATCCCGTATCAAGTCAATACGGGACACGATTTGTCCCGTATTTTACATAGGTCCACATTATGCAGCATCCCATGCAAATCATTGTGTGAAGACGTGTCCTATTCTGCCCCTGATTGGGTAATACTCGCTGCCATCGTTGGTTTGATTGAATTGAATCACGGCCAATCAGAGTCAGAGGAGGGCGGGACGCCGCCTTGCCGGTTCTTTTGTCAGAGAATCCATTTGAAACGATGGCGGAGGCAGGTCCAGATTTTTTTTTATCACCTCAATTTTTTTAATTGATAATGTTTCATATGCTGCCTAGTATTAAGAAATAATGTTAATAATGTACATTAATCATGTTATGGTATGATTTGTTTATTAAGGTTAAGTTGTACATTCAGACACATAAGCATTACTTTAATAAGAGATAAGAGATATATATTTAATACATATTTAATCAAAATATAGTACCTATGTGAATAAAGTAAACAACTATTTGTTATGCTTAACCAATTTAAATAATTGCATCATTTAATACTATAGAATTAACAATAGATTATATAAAAAAATGGAATAAATTAATACATAAATATATTTACTTACCAATAATAAAAATGTTGTTAAGTGTTTTACTTAAATAAGAAATGTTTGTAGATATTATGTCATTTATGTGTGGTTTCACTGTTTGGATGGTGTTACTGCAAACAATGCCAAATATTTTAGCCAAAATCTTTGTTCACATCACTCTATAAAATTACTCGAGTTAATTAGCAATTTCTTATCCTATTCCCCTCTGGGTTACAGCAGCTGAGTTAACGCAGGTGTTGGCCTATGTTTATTATTGTCATAGCTGTGTATTCAATATGACCACTTAAGTTGTGATAGTGAGAGACTGATTGCATCTGTTCACACTGATTTCAATAGCAGATATCTTACTATAATGTCCATTGGTATCAATCTTAATATTTTTATGAAAACATGTTTTAAGTTATGATATACCACCACTGGCACGTCATCGGGACCGTGGTCATCGTGGCCCCGAGGGGTGTGGCCCCCGCTGCGGCAGGCGTCCCTTATTTTTCTGTATTGAAGGTGGCAACCCTATCTGTGGGTCATGTGACTTATTCTGCTCACCTCCACCAGATCCCAGAAGTAAACATGGCCATCTTCTGAACAGCTCAGAACATGTGTGTCTTTATCAGACAGACAGCAGTCAAGCTTATAGCCTTTATTGACATGACCGGAGTACCTGTAAAGGGACACCATAGAGAAAAACACATAATGTTGAAGTGATAATAGTATATGGGTCAATGACGTGACGGGTAATTTTTTATGTTCAAAGGTCATAATAATAATAAAAAACAAAGATATGACATCCAAAGTATGTAAGGTAGTACAACTGGATCCCTCTTATTGAATCCAGAAGGTTTTAATTATATTTTGCTACATATAAAGGTATTTTAAAGATTTTGAAGTGTCAAAAGTTCAACCGTCCAAAGGCCAATACAATTTCATTTGTGATTAAATCTAAAAATCTAGTTTTATTGTACTTGTTTATTAGTTTGATCTGTGTTGTACATACTCTCCAAGCATCTCCCCTGAGCTTTTGTCCAGCAGGCGCACCGTAGAGTCCAAACTGGAGCTAAGTGTGCACTGACCGTCCCGACTGAAACACACACATGTGATGGGACCTGTGGAGCACAAATACACACAACAGAAGCTAGTTAGACTTCACACACTGCAATACACCTGGATTCTTATTTGCTCATGTGTGATATAACTCACTTCCAATGAAATCGACATGAAGCTGCCCCATTCTTAGATCATAACGCCTCACTCTTCCATCCACAGACCTGATAAACAACAAACTACAGTTTCACACTCTTATTCACACATCATATCCTACAATAAGATGAGTTTAGTTTGATTCTGACCCAGTCAAAAGCTCATGCTCTGACACTTTTAGGCTGCTGACGCCATCCCGAGCCTCGTCCAGGATCTGGATCGGCTCCATCCGTCTGGATCTAGTGTCCCAACATCGTATTGTCCCATCAATGGAGCCTAAAACATTAAGAAGTTACTGAGTCACAGTGAGGTTGAGATTGTGGTTATTCCCATAAGCAATAATGATTAAATCCATTTCATAAAGCCTACCTGACAGCATCACAGTAGCCTCCTCATTAAACTGCACACAGTTCACTTTCTAGGGAACGAACATAACATTGAAAACGAAAGGCATTTGTAGTGAACAAATCACCTATTATTTACAATAATTATATACTGCAATAGTGATTCTTGTCTTAGCAAACACAAATAATAAATGCAGTATAATATCGTGGCGGGAAATGCTGTCTTACCCCTGCATGCCCGCGAAGTTTGCGCGTCACCTGACCAGACGCCACATCCCACAGAATGACGGTTTTATCCGAGCTGCAGGAGCACAGCTGACTGTTGTCATAAGAACTGTGAAAAGTACGTGAAATTAACACAAACCTAACACAACAGCAAAGATAATTCAATATAACGCATGTAACACAAAAAACACACCAGTCCACGTCCAGCACTTCATATCCGTGACCGGTGTAAGTCTTCAGCAGAGTCCCTCGACTCACACTCCACAGCTTCAGAGATTTATCACTGCCGCAGGTCAACAGATAATTCCCATCAGCTGGAAGAACATGTAATATATATACAGGGCTCAACGTTAAGGATTTTTTCTACTGGCCCGGTTGGAACAGTGGTTCAAATTTTTACTTGCCCCGCAACAACAAATTAATAAAAGTAAAAGACAAGAAAATGGGCCTGTAAAATAAGCATAGTTATTATTTTAGTTGTCTTTGTTGCATTAAACCTTAATAAATAGGTTTATGACACCTAAAGCTATTAGATTAACTCACTTATATTTTAAATATTGTTAGACAAATAAACAGTAAGTAATAATATAGTAACAAATAATCAAATTACGAGTAATAGCACAAATAAATACAACAGAGCAAACATATAAATGAAATAATTGGTGCTTTTCAAGTTTTTCATGTAGGTTTAAACAAGATTTTCAGGTACAGAAATTGTAATCTACTGTATAGCTAAATATATAACTATAGATATATATATATTTTATCTATGTTAAAAAAAATGAAGACACTTTAAATGTGAAATTAAACCCGCCAGTAGGTAGCGAATCACTGTAATGAGCAAATTGAGATTCAACAGATTCATTCAAATGGATAATTTATTCAGGAAGTGTTGCTCACTCAGAGATGCAAAACAATTCTATGGACTTTGGAACTAACATTTAGTTAACATTGGCGAAATACAGCGAAACAGACGAGTTGGTGTCTGAGCCGCGCACACACTTAACGATTTTAAGGCCGATTATGAATGTAAATTGAAACTTATGACTGATCGCGCTCAAATGCGTCCAGTCAGAGCCGGTTGCGTTCAGTCTGCGATTACAGTCTGCGTTAAAATTCCATGTGTGAGTATATAAATCGGCTCCCGTCGAAGGAAACAATCAGTATGTGTGTTCAGTTCAGTCTTAGAATGTTTCAGCTAATCGTTAGGTGTGTCCCCGCAAACATGTAAGTCAATTGATATTAAGGTCTTGTTCATTAAACTGTAGGCTGAATAAAATCAATATCACATTTGTAATCATGCTAATATTTGGAGAAAAACTGTGCTCTTTGTGTAATATTGGTTAACTATATTAAATGATATAAATATGAAATATATACAGGGTCATTACACAAATATATACAGGCCCCTTATCTTGAATTCTGGGGCATTTTAAAGGCATTTTAATGAGGAAATAATCCATTTTACAAAGATAAAACAACGTTAAAACGTGTATAAATCATGTTAAAACGTGTATAAATTGTTAAAACGTGTATAAATCACTCGTTTTTCTAAAGTAACACTGTCCAACAGCGAAACCCGCAGGTAAAGTTACAGCGGGAGTCCACTCTCTCATGCCTCCTCTGACCCCATTGAGTTTTAACAGACCCCCTAAAGCATGGGGAGTAATTGAGAGTGAATGGGGGAAAGTCACATGAGAGAAAGTAATGCCTTCATCGCACTATTATTGGATGTATATGATTCAATATGGTTGGATATGACTGGTTCCTGTGATAAACCGTGCATGTTCACAAATTGGTCTGAATGAGCAAAATTATGCCGTTAATGGGAAGACTAATTAAAAAGTAAGTAAACAACTCACCCACTTAGATATCACTGCTTTATATCAGGTCAAAATCAAACTTAAAACATGAAAACCTGAAAACATGATGACTGGTGCTTTTTAGTGAGTTATCAGCTTGGTGAAAAACAGCTGAACATCAGTTTCACAAATAAAATATATTGTTTAAATTGTTACTTACTGCCTTTATTATTTTGAAATAAATGTAAAAATGCGTTAAAACATTAACTTGATGAGATTTAGGTATTCATAGTATTGTGTTTGTATTTTGTATGTTATGCAAAGCAATGTTTATTTAACCAGGAAAATTTAACATTATGTGCAACTCTGGAACATAAATGTACATGAAAAACATTAATAAAATAAGGACTTCAATCATTTCACTGTATGTTTAGTTAAAGGTATATTTAAAGTTTCTCAGTGTCATAAAGCATAAAGGTGTAAAACAACCTCAAGCAGTTACTGTTACTTTTCATATTGCTATAACTTAGTCAGGAAGGACCTATCAGAATCGTTTGCGATTACCAGAGATAGATTATACTTTGTCAGTTAAATTGAAATATGAGACTCCAACCCATCATCTACCTTCTTGAGAAAGACAGCTGTTTGTTTTAATATTCAATTGTCAGTAACATTTCCCACTCAATTGCAGACTTACCGTTGAAGCGCACGGCTCTCACGGCGCCCTGCTGACAGTCGACAGTCCGCAGAAGATGCTGCGGCAGCTGAGGAGCTTGAGGACGCGGCTGCGGAAACGCCATGACTCTATTACCACCACAGCTTCAGATATATACTAATGAAATACATATGTATTGTACATTTAAAGCGGAAACACCAAGATAAACCCAGAACTACTGCACAAACTGCATAAAAACACCCTTTTCTTCAGTGGAATGTATGTTGATGCGATATGTTGCTCATTATCGCCATCTGATGTTTCGGAGTAGGAATTTTCCCATAATTTCGTGAAAATACTAAAAAAAAAAAAAAATTCGCATTGTTAATTTATTACGTTTTTTTTTTTTAAACTATTATTTAAAGCTTTTCATCATAACTATTCCATAAGAGATCATGTGCATGTGATGGAAAATGCATACACATTTACACAAAAATATGAAACACAGATGCAAGATATGATGCACCTTCCTAATTATTTTATAAATATGATTACCAGAATGAAAGGTTCTTTTCACATTCTATACAATTAGATACATGACTTGATTTTACAGTGTGTAGTAATAATAACCGCCAATAAAAAAGGACACAAAATTGTGCAACAATATTTTACTCAACCATAAAGTCAAGAGCAAAATGGACCATATCACAAATACAATCAAATACTGTGCAATGTGAACAAACTGTTGGCTATAAATCACAATATTGTTGAATACCTTCCCACCCACATCATGAACGTGACTGATCTTCAGTATATTTCTGTATGAATCAAAATAGCTATTTACAATGACAATGTAATTAAAAAATATATAGTACATATCACAAAAAAGTTAGCCTGAGTCTCACCTTATGTAACTTGGTATGTTTTACTAAAAGAAAAAGAAATCTGAATTGTTATCGGCATCTGACCAGTTTTACTAATTAATAAAAATAAAAAAATCTAGCACACATAATTCTCCCAAACTGGGGATTTTTCAAAATTAGGTGTTAGATTCTTACGAACCACACCTTAAAAATAACTACAGACATGCCAAAGCAAAACAGAGGTCAAAAACAGTTTGTGGTTTTGGAAAAGCAAGTTATTTCTTTTTGCCCTTGCTGGGTTTGGCCAAGAGCGCAGGGTCAATCTGATCTGCAGTCAGTCCTCTGACGGAGAACAGACGCGCGGCCCGTTCCTGCAGGGTTCCTCCACACTTCATCCCTCGTTCCATCAGCTCCTTCTTCAGCCGCTCCAGACCCAAAGCCTCCAGCTGCTCCGGCCCACTCACGGAGAGCAGATCCAGCGGACCATCCACCTGAAGAGAGAAAAAGAGAGGTCAGTATTATCAGTAAAAACATGTACAACAGGAACAACCACATGTGAAGCAGGAGATCTTACCGTTTCATGAGCCTGACTGCTCTCCGCTGGGCTGCTTTGTGGTTCCGCGGGCGCAGCCTGCAACTTATCCTCTCCAGTACTGCTGTTTTCGCTGACATCAACCTGCAACTTATTCTCTACGGTACTGCCATTTTGGTTGACGTCAACCTGCAACTTATCCTCTCCGGTGCTGCTGTTTTGGCTGACGTCAGCCGTACATTCCTTCTCTGCCTCCTTCTGTACCTCCTCCTGGTTGTGTGTTGGGGAGCTTGGTGCAGGACTCGAGGAGGAGCTGCTGGTGCTACTTGGCTGGTCCTGAGGTTCTGTCCTGTCACTCCCCCTGGTGGTGGAAGTCGGCACAGCTGGTTTGGGAACATCGGAACTACAGGAAGCCCCAGAGGTGGATGGAGAGGCCTCGCTGTCACTGTCATCACTTCCTTCACCAGAGCTGCCCATGTCTTCCAGTTCTCCAATGCCAGTCCTAATGGAATAAAGACAGCATATCGCAGCTTTGAAATTGTAGCATTTGAATTTCATACTTCTAGTCTATCTTCTTTTTCATTGTACACAACATGTGAAATCATCTCACCAGAAACATTTCTTCTTTGCTTTCTTTTGGCTGTCGGCTGGTGTCGGACGCTTGCGTCTCGGCCCCTCGTCTGCCTGGACGAGACCACTAGAGGAAGCCTGCATGCCTGAATAGTAGAGAATTTTATTTTCACCTTTTACATTTACTGTTAATGATGGGCAATATATTGAACATTTACAATATGCAATATTAGTATTACTTGAATACATATAAACGATATATCTATCTAAAAATATTATTTTTATTAATAACAATAATAGGCAGTATTATATATCACCTTTCTGCAAAAACAAGGTTACTTTTGTAATTGTACTATTATTATTTATTATTTTCTAGATATATAAAATTTATCATAGCTTAATCACAATTAACTAATATGAGTATATTAATATAAAAAAAAATAAAAAAAAAAAGAGAGAGATTTTCCTTTAATAGTGTCTCTGATTTAAATTTCAGTACCAAAACTTATGATTCGAAGTGTGATTCATTTAAGTGAATTAGTAAACACTGTTGTTGAACAAATCTCTTAAAATTAATGAGTCAAAAGATTTGATTCAATAGGATGAAACTGAATATGTAAATATTGCTGTTTATTAGGGCTGGGACAATAAATAATTGAATCGCGAATTGAGAAATGATTCTGGGATTTTCCATATGCATTGCGATTCTCTCTCGAATCGATTCTGATTAATTTTCAACAGCAGATGGCACTGTGTGCTTTACAAACAGCTGTATGTGAACTCCATACACACACTACTTGAACCTTCTATAAAATAATCATTCATAAAGTTCGAAAAGGTTGAAGTGAATAACAAGAGTGTTTGCAGTGGTCTGTTTACATTAATCTCGCATCATGAAAGCATTCTAAAGTGCAAATACATAACCAAACGCACAAGCGCTCTACTTCGTGAGCATTTGAGTGTGCGGTTAAAAACTAAGCTCAGAATCGATTCAAGAGAGAATCGCGATTCATTCAGAAAATCTCAGAATCGATCCACGACTCGAGATGAATCTATTTATTGTCCCAGCCCTACTGTTTATTAATATTCATAATTCTTCTATGTAAATTTAATGTATCCTACCACATGCTATGCATGGAATTTGTGCACGGAAAATGAATCCAAGTTACCTTTCAATACAGAGTCCTCCAGTCTCTCTGAGAGGTCGTGGCACTGCCGTTCATAATCAGGGTCAGTGAAATAATGTTTTGGCTCGGCCAATTTCCTCTGAATCCGCTCCAGACGACGCTGCTCCTTCTCCGCCTCTCGGTCGGCTTGCTTTTTCAACCAATCTGCCATTCTACACACAAACACAGATAAATATTCACTTATACAATCATAAAAGCCTGATGCATGTGAAGAGAACCCACAACACCAAATCCATAAAATACGAAATAACGGACAAAAATGGACATGGTAATCATCAGCATTACTCTTTCTCATGATTGACGTCTCGAAGTCTTCTTCCACTCAGATCTCTGCAGGCCTCACGGTTAGTGGTCTTTTCGATTTGTGCACCAAGGGCCCTCAACATAGAGCCAAATCCTGCAAAACAAACATGAGTTCAATACATCTTTATTAATAACTGTAAATGTATTACTTAAAAAGAAACACTAACGGATCATAATTTGGAACCAAGAATCCAAAAAACAACTTCTTTGAATAAACTTAAATTCTACAAATAAAAAATTTAATAAATAAATAAAATTAACACCACCAACCAAATAATGACAAACTCAAACAACTCATACAGTGTTGGGTGTAATTAAAGGGATAGTTCACCCAAAAATGAAAATTCTGTCATCATTTACTCACCCTCAGGTTGTTCCAAACCTGTAAAAATTTCTTTGTTCTGTTGAACACAAAGAAATATATTTTGAAGAAAGTCTGTAACCAGGCCGCTTTGACTTCCATAGTAGGAAAATAAAATACTATTGAAGTCAATGGTGCCCCAGAACTGTTCAGTTTCCCACATTCTTTAAAACATCTTCCTTTGTGTTCAACATAACAAAAATGTATACAAGTTTGGAATAACCTGAGGGTGAGTAAACGATGACAGAATTTTCATTTTTGGGTGAACTATCCCTTTAATTACAGAGTAATCTAATAATTCCTAATTTTTCTGTAATTCAATTACAGATACTTCTGATGTAATTAAATACTGTATAAACTATATATCAATTATATATCAAACAATAGTGCTTAACATCTAATTTAATTTTAAAATTTATGTTTTAATGTAACCTTCTCCCTTTACACACTTCGGTCAGTTCAAGAATAATTTACACAGGAGAATATCGTTTATTTGAAAGAATTAAAAGAGCACTTTCATGTATATCCTTGAATTATTCAACTGGTTGAGGTTAATATGGGATTTAGAAAGTAATTAGTAATCCAAAACTTTTTAGAGAAAGTAATTAGTACAATAATCAAATTACACTGTTGAAGATACTGAAGTAACTTACCCAACACTGTTCCCATATTATAGTCGGGGACAACTTTATACTTTAATTATTATACTAATAAACATAAACCCATTTAACAATCAGTCAAATATCAACAACCTATCGTATTCTAATATTTACAAGCTTCTAGTCTGGTTACCTCCTTTGCCTCCACATAAGCGCGGCTCCACACGGTACACGACGCCAGACTGAAGCGGCGCATCACCGCGAGAGACGCGGCCGTTACTCTTCACATAGAAGTCCGTAAAACAGACGCCCTGAGAGAGAATAAAACATACTTTAGGTAACTTTAATCATCAGCCATAGTAATAATCATCATCAAAATCAAACGGAACCATCAGCAGTGAGAGTATAGCAGCAATAACAGCACAACTAGAGTTCAGATCGCAGTAACGTCTGGCTAAGTTACTGTAAGCACTGATCAACTCACCTCTTTAACGGCGAAATGACTGATAAGGTCGCTGACAGTCGAATCCGGAGCGATAGTTAGGTTAGTAAACCTCAAATTTGGTGAAATTACAAAGAGCTCCATGTTTTCTTCTCGCCTGTTCTCGAAGATGTGCTTATAAACTTCCGGTCAAATCTGTGACGTATAACTGCGTTGACTCAAGTACGGAAGCCGAGAGAATTTACTTAATCTGGACTGAAAGACTGTTGGACTATGGCATATTGTTTTATTGTTTTATGACGATGACAATTATTGTTACTGTTTGTTTGTTTTGTTTGTTTGTTTGTTTTTTCCTTTTTTTCCTTTTCTTCTAAGCATTTAATTTAAAAAAAAAGCCGAGAGAACTTACCAAATCGTATTAAATTAAAAAAAAATGTATTACTTAAATGAATTTATTTTGTTAAAGGATGCAATATATGTCACGTTTTATGCTTCAAATAACATTGATACGTAATATTTTATATGTGCTTTTCATTTTAGTTATTTGTACTATATTAAGTCTTTACATTTGCGTTTTTTGCTCTTTATTCATGTATAATCATATTGTAATGCAATAACTCAAAAATACCCTAAGAACCAGAACCAAACAGAACAGAACCAAAATCCATTTTATATTTTTGTTACGATTTTAAATAAATGACATAACTCACTCTGTATCACAGAGCCCCTGACTGAGAAAGATACAACGTTATTATTTAATAAATCATATTATTACATAATAAATCCAAAACTACCATGCTAAAATCCCACTTTTTCCCATGTATGCTCTTATTTTGAAATGCTCCCAGCGTGCTCTGCTCCTTATGACGTTTCAACATGGCGTCGCTCTGCAAGGTGATGTACAACGTGAGTTCCAGATCATCTTTACTGCCTAAACACAGTGTTTTTGCCACGCTCAGGTCATTATACAGCTCAGACGCGAGCGGAGGAGATGATAAATCACCGGAGAGGGTGAAAAGCGGGTTTGCAGCTGCATATGATCTACACTCGGACCTGCGGCAGAGCGGCGATCGGAGCGCCGCGGTGCGGGTGAGCTCCAGGGACGAGACCTCCTTCACATCGCTCCTGCGACACTCCGCGCTCATGCAGATGGGTCCCGCCAAAGACAAGATCGTCATCGGGAAAGTCTTTCATATCGTCAATGACGATCTGTATATCGATTTCGGCGGGAAGTTCCACTGTGTGTGTAAGAGGCCCTCCACTGACGGGCAGAAGTACCAGAGGGGCAGCAGGGTGAGACTGAGGCTGGAGGATTTGGAGTTGACCTCACGGTTCCTTGGAGCGACCACCGACACGACGCTGCTGGAGGCGGACGCCACACTACTGGGACTGATAGAGAGCAAAGAGACCAAGGCGAAGGAATAGTTGCACGGACAACACTCAGATGGAACTTTGTGTGAATGAATGGACTCTGTATTGTGTATAAGATATAAAAATTTAAAATGGCACCTTCACAGGTTTTGGTTCTTGTTTATTAATGTCTGGAGCCATAGAGAGCAGTTGTCATGTATAGGTGTGAACAACTTCACAAACAGACTTTTCAAAATCACAGTATGGTTATTTCTCTTACAAAAATTCAAATTATCACAGAAGTACTGGGATAAAAGTTTATTAGTGATGACGAAATTAAGCTTTGTGAAGCACCGAGGCTTTCCCCTCAACTGTACCTTAAAGGGTTAGTTCACCCAAAAATGAAAATTCTGTCACTTATTACTCACCCTCATGTCGTTCCACACCCGTGAGACCTTCGTTAATCTTCGGAACGCAAATTAAGATATATTTTTGTTGAAATCTGATGGCTCAGTGAGGCCTGCATATCCAGCAATGACATTTCCTCTCTCAAGATCCATTAATGTATTAAAACATATTTAAATCAGTTCATGTGAGTACAGTGGTTCAATATTAATATTATAAAGCGACGAGAATATTTTTAGTGCGCCAAAAAAACAAAATAATGACTTATATAGTGATGGCCGAATTCAAAACACTGCTTCATGAAGCTTCAGAGTGTTATGAATCTTTTGTGTCGAATTTGGCTCAGGATTTTTTAGGGCTTTAACCCCTGCGTATATATATATATATATATATATATATAGATAGCCATTAAAAAAAACATAACACGCCAATAAGTCAAATTTAACCTTTATTTTCACTTCATATTAAGCAGCATAAAAGAAAGGATCTAGTGTAGCACAATTCCCTGAACATCCTATAAGAACATAAGTTATTCTTTTATAAATAATAGCAGAGCAAATCACAGTGATCATAAATTATATCAAAATCATACACAAGATACATTTTTGAATCTCAAAAAAAATTATTTAAATATCAAGGCCGTAATGGTGCAAATGCTAAGTTCATCTACATATGCAAGGTCCAATAAAATACCTACAGCATAAGGTTAGTGGCATGCAGTTAAGAAAAAAAACTGTTATGCTACTCTCTGAAATGCTGCAATATATGTTTAAATTGACATTTAATGGTTCATAATTGATAAATGCATCTTGCATAATGAGGTGTCCCTTCTTAATCAAAAAGCATATAGTGCCATAAGCTGATGTGATGGTTAGGTTGGTGTGTTTTAAGGCAGTATGTACTGTATTGCTCAGGCATCTTTGGGTGTAATGGCTTAAAGCTGCAGTTGAGGGAGTGTGATTTTGGCCCTTTTTGTCCAGCACAATATGATCTTCACACATCATCCACACATGGTCATGTACAGCCACTGTTGGTGAGGGCAAGAGTGTTAATGGAATCATTTTCTTTTCTTAAGAACATATTAAATATACGATATTAAGACATAATGCACTATAAATTATATGTCCCACCATTTTGAAAAACATAGACACTTAGAGGGTAAGAAATGACCCACCTCACTTATATTGAGTTCTGCGATGCCCGACCCCTCTCTCTCCAGCTCTCTAAAAGCCTCTGTTGAATACGACACATTCAGTATGATGTTTCAGTGGAATATTAGCTAATACATGATTTAAAAAAAGAGAGAGAGATATTTAAATGACATACTGAACATGGCCTCCAGTTTGACCAGGCAACAGACAAAGTTGTCAAAGTCAATTGTATCTCCATCGGAATATCTTGCCACCAGTATCTGATGTAGCTTGTTATTCAGTTTAAAACCTGAGGACAAGGAAACAGGCATCATTATTAGGACATACACTGCCCTCCAAAAGTATGGAAACACCCCTGGCATAGTGTGGTTTGGGACGATATCAGCATTAATCCTTATCATTTTTTGGTGCAAATACATTACAGTAACTTGACATTATCATTGAAGACCAGCAATAATAATTTTCATTTTGATTACATAATATTGGCAATATATACATGTCAAAGTCAGACATGCCCCTTTGCCAGATGTGATGCCTGGTTACTGGTTTAAACTTGGCCCAGGTTTGCAAAAGATTTTTGGGTCAGCACACCTTAATAGCTTCAACAATTGATTGCCAATTAAGTTTAGAATACAATGAACCAATTAGAACCCAGTTTAGGTCAGATAGCTGCTAATGGTGGATATTTTGATGAATCGAAAATTTAAGTTTGTTTCTATGTGTAAACTGTTTATATAATAAAATATGTTTTCATAGTTTGTGTTGTCCCTTATCAGTGCAAAATTATCACAAATTAAAAAAGGATTCATGCCAATATTGTTCAAAACCCCACTTTTCTAGGGCAGTGTATATATATTATATATATTATAGATAGATTTTCACTGATTAACCCTTGAGCATTAATAAAAAAAAAAAAAAAAAAAAGTTACTTAGTTACTAAGACAAAAATATCTGTTAAAAAAAAGTAAAAAATGTAAAGCTTTGGAGCACAGACTTAAGTTTGCTCCCATTCTAAAGAAGACCCTTAAATTATTGTTGAAGTGAAAAAAAATAGAGGTTTTAGTTTATGAAAATTATTTATGAACAAATTTTATATAAAATATATATTTTATAAAACACGCAAAAACTTCTAGAAAATCAAAGCCATGAATCTAACCAAGTTGTGCTCCAAACTTGAGGTCAATAGCTTTAAAGGTGCTACAGAGGATGTTTTGCTTTATACATTTTTGCAATATTACTTGAAACTGTCTTTACTAACTGATAAAAGACTATTTATTAGGTGCACTGAAAGGAATAATATTAATATACATCATCTGTGCACGAGGTAGGGCCTTAAAAACATCAGCCAATCTGGAGATTGGCCCTCTGGCTTGTCAATCACTGCCGTGACGTTCCTCGTGAGAGACGTGTGCGGCTGCGCGCTCCAGTAACTTTCCACACTCCACAGGCGCCGCATGCAATGTTTTTGTCAGGAGACAGGAGTAACAACTGCAGATTATAAGTTACCTGCAGTGAGTCCGACATAATGAATCCACTAACACGGCACAGCGAATGCCGGTGGTAAACACTCGTGTTCCAATACTCGTGCACGAGTTTTAGGAGCCGTTCCCTCGAAATGAGCTGTGAAGGAGGGGGGTTGTTCTTACACATGCGCTCATTTCAAAAACTCACTAACAGTCTTTGGTTTCTCAGTCGACGAAAAGATCCTCTTTAGCGCCTTTAAACTTTTGCAGTAAGATTTTGTTTGGTTGTTGTATCAAATTTTCCCCATTAGATGGAAGCAAAGCTTTACTGGTAAACAGCGCTGAGATTTGTGATTTGCAGTACAGTATATTCTCTCTCTCTCTCAAACAAACAATATATAATATTTTTAGTACACACATACACATTTAGTACATACACACACACACACACATTTGGATGACATTCATATCAACGCACCCACAACAATTATTGCTGCATAATTTATCCAATTGGCTCTTTAATACGCAGAAGCAGAAAACAGGAAAAGGTGAGTATTTGCTAGATAGGCGAAACCTGAGAAAATGGCGCCATCTGGTAAAAAAAATAAAAACTGTCATTCTGAAGCCGTTATTACGGAAGAGGATTAGGGCCAAACAATAATAAAAAAAATAAAACCATCTCGAGATTTAAGTTGTTAAATTTCGAGAAAAAGCTTGTTAAATTTTGAGAAAAAAGTCGAAATAAAATGTTGAGAATAAACTCGTTAAATTACGAGAAAAAAGTTATTAAATTATTTAACAACTTTTTTCTCATAATTTAATGAGTTTATTCTCAACATTTTATCTCGACTTTTTTCTCGAAATTTAACAACTTTAATCTCGAGATGGTTTTATTTTTTTATTATTGCTTGGCCCTAATCCTCTTCCGTATGTTTTAATGGGTTTCAATGGGGACATTTTTGTCCTTAAGGCTCTAAGTGTAACTATTTTGTGTACCTAATCTAAAATATATTTATGAAAGGGAATGAGGGTGAAATTTAAATTACAATAAAATTCCAATAAAAATACACACTTCTGCCAAAATTTATGCACTTGGCATTAACACAAAAATGATCAAAAAACAAAACTGAAAAAGTCAAAAATGTCCTTAAGATGCACAAGGGTTAAACACGCATTTAATTTGACCTATCCCAATATATGTTCTTGAAATCCCAAGATAGATTGATTTACTCTATGCCTATTTTCAGTGGCTGCATGAAAACATATTCATAAACTCTTAGAAGCCGATTGACCCTTGGGAGTCAAAAATGTACAACATAACCTGCGTAAACCGTTTCATGAGCAAATTACTCTTATGAATCGGTTCTGTTTAGTGAATCAAAAACATACAGCCTGATGCCTGAAAGAATGACTCTCATGAACTTAAGATTACAGCTCGATTCCCGAAACGACATGCAAGTAAAAGGGACATTATAACTGAAATATATTGAAATGAATTTGAATCAAATCATTTTGTTAAAGACATCTGTTATAGAGATTACGCATGGGTATCCATACAGATCTTCTGATTCGATTTTGATTCACCTCTTTCGAATTCTGATTTAAAATGAGTTTGATTTGAAACTGGGATGAATCAAAAGCTTGTGAATCACAATCACATCTGTATTGATAACGATCTTTAATCTCTTTAACCAAGAACATCACACAAGATAAACATTAAAAACTGTTTATTACCAGCTGACTCCACAGCCAGGCGCATTTCATAGGAGCTCATCGTGCCAGATTTATCCAGATCAAACTGTCTGAAAATGCCCTGCAAATGAGATACAAGTCTGAGTTGCCACCATACTATTCACATACATAGTGTGTAGGGAAGGATATGTGATGATTGATGGAGCAGTCAGTTTCTCACCAGCCACTTCCTGATTTTATTCCATAGAATCTGGAACTCCACAATTCCCAGTTTTGCACTGCCATCTTTCTGAGCTTGAGTCAAGGCACATTACAATGTAAAAGAAATGCTTATCAATAATCAGATGAAATGCATATATGCACTATTTGATAAGCTAAAGTCGCTTTTACAAGTTAGGAATCGGTGGATACATCCATCAGGCTGACCATGCACCTACACGACTCCATGCCGAACCCATCTGTCTTCAAGTCCCTGTCTGCAGAACACAGAAGAGCAGAGGTATTTCTCAAGCACACACAGACACAGACACAGACCAGACGTGAACTCTTGAAAACTTCAGCTGAGCTTACGTTTGCCCACCACCCGGTTCAGAATGGTCCTGAGCTCATGAACTGAAATCTCCATGTCCTACAAGAGAGTTTAGATGAGGTTTAATCTAATGGAATACACAATATTATTAATCGAGACACACACAGAAACATACACACCTCTCCAGACAGCTGAGCAAACATTTTCTTAAAAGAGTTATCAATATTCTCCTCTGAAACCTCCTCCTGTGGATAAAACACACATTTATATACATTTAAATTTATATACACTGGATTTTTACATTTTTTGACATTTCTTAGATATGTCTTGGGACCTTCCTTAAATGTAAGTTTGTTTGTTTTTTAAATCATCTGCAATTACAGAAAAGTCCTTACTTCATCTTCCAGGTTAAATGAAATCTCATCATCCATTTCTCTAAAAAAAAAAAAAAGAAAGAAAAGAAAAACAAAATTAAGTTTTTCTCATAATGATGTTGCACAATGAAACACAAGAGAATCCAAAAAAGCTAATTTATTAAATATAATCAATATTTCATACTACTTATTTGTACTACTGTTGTTTGTTGTAGTTGAATGGTCGAGTCACTCACTGAGTTTCTGACTGTTTCTCAGTGAAGACTCGCAGTACGAAGTCAGCCTCTTTTCCAGGCTCAAAAGTGGAAGGGACAATGAGATACTCGCCCGGTGGCAGTTTCAGTCGCGCACTGACCTCTCGCAGATTAATGAAGGTCTCCGAGCGCGCACAGGACGACTTACGCAAGAAAAAGTCCTTCTTGAGATGCACACTCTGGGAACCACGAAACTAAAAACAGAAGAGTTTTTAATATCACAATACAGTTTATGTCTATAAACTGTATCACTAAACAGATTTTAAAAATGTAATTGTTTTCAGTCATGTTTCCTGAACACTTCCCTGTCTGTCATTCATTGGTCAGTTAAACAGATAGCTCCGCCCCAAATTCACAGCATTGGTTAAGCCACTGTTGCTATGCTGGGCTGGTTGAAATACTCAAACAAACAGAGAAATGTTTTGAAAACACAGTGTTTACACACTTCACTTTAGATTCATATAATACTAAAAAGGTGCCATACCTCTTCTGGGATCTGAAGATGAGGAAAAACAGGAATAAAAGACAAGAAATTAGTCAAAACCATGATATTTAACAAAGTCTGTGACTGTTGTATCTCAGGTTTAATCCTACAACCTCATACAAAGCAAAGCCGATGGTGTGCATGTCCTGTCCTTGCTTGCGGTAACGCCGTCTGTCCTTCTGCATCAAGGCCACCATGAAGGTGCAGGCCACCTCGTCATCCTCTGGATCATCATCTTCCTCCAGTAGCGTGATCTTATATTGAGGATTTATCCAGAATGTATCTGACAAGAGAGACATCAAACTAGGTGTGTGATGCAGTATGTTTTAGCTGATGAATAAGTATCATTGGGACTGTGTGAATTAATCTCACTGGGGTGGTTCCTGCAGCCCCCTGCTGTACTTCCTCGCCTCCAGGTGCCGTTAAACTTAATCGTGTTCCAGAAATTTAAAGACTCTTCGCTAAGAGCGTCTGGTGTGAGGTTACAGATCTCCAGACGAGAAAACTGACGTTTGAACTCCTGAAATGACATCCTGATGTGGGCAGAGAAGCAAAGCATCAGCAACATTCTGTCAGGGAAAAGTGAATGTTTACACAGGAAATAATGTAGATTCCAAGAATTGTTTGATTGATATTGCAATTACTGATTTATTTTGATTAATCATGAAGCCCTAATCCAAAGCTTTCAGAATCAAAGAATCACTTCTTCTTGGGACTAACTCGTATCCCTAATATAGAGTGCATAAACCATAAAGATCAGATTTCTATGGAGGAGATTTACCAAAACTCGCCATCCTCCATGTGGTTGTTCATTTCCTCTCTTTCTGCTGGATCAATTCCATTCCACTCAGAAGAACTGGAAATGAAGTACAAGTGTTATACTATGAGCATGTACAGCAAGTCAAGTTCATTCTGTTTGGCCGACTCACTTGTCACTCCAAGCCCCTGTCCATTCAACTTGCCCCCAAGGGTTTCGGATGCGGATCAACCTCTCTTTGCTGCCACGGAAATTCACCTAAAATTACAACAACAAAAGACTGATGCAAATAATTAAAAAAGGAAAAACTAATGAGCTCAAGATACATTTTAGACGTTATCCTGACCTCTCTGAGACCTGTGACGGAGTACGCATGCCCCTTCACCAGCTTCTTAAAGGTCACGGCCTCCATGTCAAAGGCACTGGTGATCTACCAGACAAACACACTCAAATTACACAGAAAAACTGGTCATCTTTATTTGGATAATCCATCAATGTTGCGTTGTGTCTCCAGGCCAGTAGTAGGCGCTGTGAGGACTCACATCAATGGAGCAGCCCAGCAGCGAGCCTCTCTCCAAGGCTTTGGCAATGATGCGGTGCAGGTCTTTGGGAGCTTTACGCAGCTCGTACATCTCGGCCACTCCGCCTGTGAAGTCCTCAAAACCTTCGGTGGTGGAACCTCCCGACAGAGCTTCATATGAGCCATGCAGCCTACAGGCACATGCACACGATATGGTCTCTATTACTGTCGTATAGAAGAAGAAGAAGAGAGAGGAAGAGACTCACTTGGCATAGGCCTTCTCCAAAAGAGCACTCCAGAACTCATTTCCTTCTGCTGAGTGAACAAACATTAGCTCTTTATCCTTGACAGGCAAGCGGTCGTCAATCACGACGTCCACCCACTCGCCAAACTGCCAGAACTGCACAACAAGCAAACAACACACATAAAAATATTGAAAAAATAAATGAAATATATATTAATTAATATTATAAATTATTAAAGGAATAGTAAAGGAAAATGATCCCATGATTTACTCACCCTCAAGCCATCCCAGGTGTATATGACTATCTTCTTTTAGACTAACACAATCGGAGATATATTTAAAAAAATATCCAGGCTCTTCCAAGCTTTATAATGGGAGTGAATGGGGGCCGAGATTTTGAAGCCCAAAAAAGCGCATCTATCCAACATAAAAGTAATCCATACGGCTCCAGGGGGGTTAATAAAGTACTTCTGAAGCGAAGCAATGCATTTATTTATTTATTTTTTTTAAATCCATATTTAAAACTTTATAAATTCAAATAACTAGCTTCCAGTGGGCGACCGTATCCATACTGCGCAAGTCGAATTGCGCCAAATGAGTAACGCCTGACGTGATGTATGACATAGGATGTGGAAGTATCGTAAGCTTAGACGCCTCTCATGGTTCAAACAAATAAGGCTGGGCAACAAACTCTTCTCTTATATCAAAATCCTCCAACATTTCTCTTTAAAAAATATCGTTTTATACTTCTAATTCATGACCGGTGTTTTGTTTTGCTCCGTCCTCTGCGCTTCCACGTTCATCATTACATCATGCATCACGTCAGATCGATGTGTACGGCATTGCTTCGTTTCAGAAGGCCTTTATTAACTGCCTGGAGCTGTATGGATTACTTTTATTATGGATGGATACATTGTTTGTTTGGCCCCCCATTCACAACCATTATAAAGTTTAGAGGAGCAAAGATATTTTTAAATATATCTTTGATTGTGTTCATCTGAAAGAAGATTGTCATATACACCTAGGATGGCTTGAGTAAATCATGGGATAATTTTCATTTTGGGGTGAACTATCCCTTCAAAAATAATAATAAAAATGAATGTTTATATTTCTAAAATATTAATACAAATACTAAAATATTATGTCTTAAAAATAAAATTATAGCAGAAATGTAATGTGTGTTCTACATTTCTGTCATTCATTAACAGTCGGCTGAGCACCTGGAAGTGGAAGATGCCTGCATAATCGTCCGTAAAGCTTTGTCCATGAGGAACAACTCTGTGAAGCAGCTTGTCATTTAAAGTCAGAGACCCTATGGCAGCCAACAGCCAACAGTCACCTGAGCGGAGAAAAATTACCACAGAAAATACTGTTACTGTAATTCATTTACAGCAGAAGCCTGTAGGCCAAGAAATTCTGAGAGAAAAAAGAAGTCTTATGTACTATAACAAAACTTATGACTGAAAACTTCCTCCCCAGTCCAAAAAAACATTTATTCAAACTTTTTCAGTAATATTGTTACTTGTATCTGAGTGAAATGGCTTCTTGAACAAAAAAAAAAAAAAAGTGTAGAGCAGGACTTGATTTTTGTCAATCAGGAATTGATTGGATGATTGCGGTTAGCTATTGGTGGATCTCTTGTGAGTGACAGGTTGTCCCGTCCTCACGCCAGTAAACAGAGAAGAGTTGTCACTGCAAAAGGGAAGGGAAATTATTTTGATAAAAGATTATGATGGCACATGATTTTTTTTTTTTAAAGGTGCCCTAGAATTAAAAATTGAATTTATATTGCCATAGTTAATTAAATAACAAGAGTTCAGTACATGGAAAATACATACAGTGAGTTTCAAACTCCATTGTTTCCTCCTTCTTATATAAATCTCATTTGTTTAAAACCCTCTATGGTACGGTGTTGCCTCCAGGCAACATGGTCTATTTTAGTTTGTTTTTAATAAAATAAAGCACAAATTGATTGATCAAGCATATCTCAGGACAGAATAACTCAAATACTAATCAATAAAAGTGCAAAAAAGACCAAAACATGACCAACAGGGGTCCATTTTGTGTCCTGTTTCAGCACATGTGCACATATCACATGACTCCATATTTTCTCCATTGAAAAGTGTTTTTTCACTTGTTTGTAACCATTTAATCACCCACAAAAATATGAGTCACCTTCACTGTCAAATAAAGAAGTATTTTTATGTAATTTACATTATATATCATCAAATGTTTTAGAGAAAATTACAAAAAACTGTGTGTTGCCTCAAGGCAACATTGTACCATAATGGAATCGCATAAGACCATACAGCCATAATAGGTTTCAATACAAATGGATCATATTTGTAAGGAAAAGAGTTAGAATTATCTAAATATGTTGGCATTTTCACATGATTTTGTAATGTACTTATAAGAATACTAATTCACATACTATATCTGCATATATTATGATCTGCATATTTTCTATACAACTTCAGAAACGTATAAAACACAGGTAACACTGGCAGCTGATGAGGGTGAGTATGAGGAGTTAATGAGGGGTCATACTGTAATGGGGAAGATGAAATCATAGTGACAATCCATCAGGGAGATACTGAGGGTGAGAGAGAAGATGGAGATGAGGATGAAGATGGATATGATCATTTAATATAATAACATAAAAATATGATGGTTTGGTAATACTTGCATTCCACTATGGTACAATGTTGCCTGAGGGCAACAGCTGGATATAAAATGTTACTTTTTATTAAATATGAAACTTTTAATACATTAAAAACTAGATAAATTTGTTTGTTTAAGTGTCTGGTTAAAGAAATTAACGTTTTCAATAAATATATTTCTTTTTTCTACATGAAAATGCCAAATGTTTAAATTTTTCCATTGTGGTACAATGTTGCCTCGAGGCAACAAACTTATAAAAATTAAATAAATTTAAAAATTATGAAAATGTTTATTGATATTGTTAAAGTGTCCAATTTTAAGCAGGAAAAACAACACAAATAATTGTTTCCTCATTGATATCATATTGCGTACCATAGAGGGTTAAAAGACCTCCGGAAAACAGGCGAATCTCAACATAACACCGACTGTTACGTAACAGTCGGGGTGTACGCCCCAATATTTGCATATGCCAGCCCATGATTGAGGCATTACACAAGGGCAGGACGTCTGGATGTGCACTGCTGAATAATCAGACTAGGTAAGCAAGCAAGGAAAACAGCGAAAAATGGCAGATGGAGCAATAATAACTGACATGATCCATGATAACATGATATTTTTAGTTATATTTGTGAATTGTCTTTCTAAATGTTCTGTTAGCATGTTGCTAATGTACTGTTAAATGTGGTTAAAGTTACCATTGTTTCTTACTGTATTCACGGAGACGAGAGCCGTCGTTATTTTCATTTTTAAACACTTGCAGTCAGTATAATTCATAAACACAACTTCATTCTTTATAAATCTCTCCAACAGTGTGTTAGCCGTTAGCCACGGAGCATTATCAAACTCATTCAATATCAAATGTAAACACCCAAATAAATACAATACTCACATAATCCGACGCATGCATTCAGTATGCATGACGAACACTTTGTAAAGATCCATTTTGAGGGTTATATTAGCTGTGTAAACTTTGTTTATGCTGTGATAGAGTCAAGAGCTCGGGAGGGGGCGGAGAGCGCGATTTAAAGGGGCCGCAACCTGAAATTGGCTCGTTTCTAATTATGCCCCAAAATAGGCAGTTAAAAAAAATTTATTTAAAAAAATCTATGGGGTATTTTGAGCTGAAACTTCACAGACACATTCAGGGGACACCTTAGACTTATATTACATCTTTTTAAAAAAAAAGTTCTAGGGCACCTTTAAATTATGTGTATGGATAAATCATTTATAATAAGTGCAATATTTTAAATTCCATCAAAAAAAAAAAAAAAAATTTTTTAAATTGATAATGACTAAATAAGCCATTCAGAGACTCACTTCCTGAATGAACTGATGCATAGCAAATGCCTCAACCAATGGCATGAGTTTGGGGCGGGGCTGTCTGTTTGATGAACCAATAGTAGGTGAGAAGAGTGTTGAGAGCATTTTATTTTTGCAATTACTTTTGGTGACATTAAGTTTACCAAACTTATTACACTTATAAAAATGTACCATGGTTACCATAGTTTTAGCCAAAATACAATTAATACTACAGCTATTGTTACTACTTTAATTCAAAATTAAAATGATTCTCCTTCAAAATTTTAAAAGGCTTATTCTGTACAAACATTAACTAGTATAATATTCTATGGTTACCATGATAAATGTACTGTATGTACTACAATCAGTCATTAGGGGGAGCCCTCCACCCACAACCAAAAAGGGGGAGGAGAATGCACAATGTACGTCAGTACTGTACATTTACTCTGGATGAATGCTGTTTTATCTCAAACACCCTTGTCAAAGCCAACCCATTTGGCTGTGGAGGCTTGAGCTTTTCTATGTGCCAACTGAAAGGTAAAATGCATTTCTGCGATAAGCTTCCCCATCCTACTCCACCCAGTGTTTGCTGTACAAACTTTGGCACTGATGAGTGCACACCCACACCCTCACACACACACACACACACACACACACACACACACACACACACACACACACGCATGTTGTGGACTGTGGCTTGCAGCCAGCAATCCCAGAGTTCTCTAATGCTACACCCGTGTCTGTGTGACTCACCATTCAGGCATCGTGTTTAAACCATGGTTTAAACACTCCCCACCAGCCAGGAAACACACACACGAACTCATTTATCCCCCTAACACACATTTCCTCTCAGAAGCGACAGTGAAAACATGCATTGTGATCATAGTAGTGTAATGAATCAGATTTCGACTAAGTGTGATTTGTCATAAGCTCATTCATAAAGCCTACTGTAATAAAGGCAAATTATATAATATATGCAATAAAATCTATCTATCTAATATAAATTACATCACATTTACATACACATTAATAAAAACATGCTAATATGCTAATCATGCTAATACCTAAGTGTTTACATCTACATTGATGCATTTCTGCAATCTATTTGTAATTTTTAATTACAAATTGGGAGACATCGTAACTCTGAGGCTTCTTTATTTATTTGTGTGGCAACAGCCAGTATGTATGAAGGTCATAGACACACACTGTTTTGCATCAGATTTAAGCTGTAGCATTATTCAAACTGCAGTGAAGCACAAATGAAGCTACTGACATTCATTAACGTGTGCAAGCATGCACAAACAAACACACCCAGGATCATACAGTACATACTCACCTAGAGCCCCCTGGCAAATATCTGTCCGTGTCGCTCCTCCCACTATGAACTGAGGATTGTTTGACAGCTCCTACAAACATTACGCAAGCAAACATAACACATCAGTGCAAAACCTCAACCAAAGTGTGCTACTGCCCCTGTCAACCTATAACAACACACTTTACGCCTCGTTACTTATCAAGAGTCTCATCAAACATTTTCATTATACGTCTGTGAGGTTATATAAACTCAATTCAGCTGTCTTTCTTTAAAGCTGCAGTCCGCAACTTTTTTTGTGTTAAAAATTTACAAAAAGTATATAATAAGAATATGCAACATGAATCCATTTTCCAAACCGTGTTTTTGTCTTATCCTGAATCATTATGGTACACTTATAATAAGTGTTTATATTCGGACTATTTCAGGCCGGACTGGTAGGACTCGCCGCAGAGTATCACAGTAACTGCGTGACTCGCCATAGACATGTAGAAAAGTAGCTCCGGCTACAATGTTCCTCCGCAAGATGCGTGCAGTTCTGTTTATTAACCGCTAGAGGGCCAAAAATCGCGGACTGCAGCTTTAATGTATGATATGCAAACAAGTCTATACATGTATTGTAGTCTACAATATTTTCATAGGTTAACTGACAGTATACAACCTCCGTTTTGACAAGGATACACAGGCCAAGTAATAATCTGATGATTCATTGAAGAAATTACATTACTTATTGCTTGTATGAAGAAATGAAACAATTTCAGCATATATAAACAAAACAAAAATTCTTTTTTTCAAAGAAAAGAGGGAATATTTCATTTTTGCCAGTGCATTACAAAGTAATTTCACTCTCAAATGTGTCTCAGTAATTAGTGCCAAATGTTGCATTTTGGTTCTCATGTGGGACATGAGAGTTCGAGTCCAGCTCATGTAATTACTCAATCATGTTCCTCCCACTTAAGCCCTGGGTATACTTCGTTTTTTTACGTGTATGCTAGTGTACGCGTGCAGTCGAACGCACAGCCTGCAAAGTATACTTCGTTTGACTCGTGTGTGTACACAGGCGTTCAACGCATGCTCAGTTTTGAGCAATCTCTCGCCACGTGTTACAACCTATGTAAATATATTTGAATTATTTCATGCTAGAGTTGAGGGTACAATTGAGGGTACTTTCTAACCTCTTCACACAATTTCTCGTCTATAGGCCTCCATTGTAGCTGTAGCTTGCATGTGTTCGTTGCGTTCCACTCACGAACTTCCCTAAGTCTACTCTGATGTACTCTTCAAGCAGCTCTATATCCCACAATTCAATTTGATTGTGACATCACAGCAGGTCTCGCTTAACTGAAGTGTATGATATATTGATTATTTTGGGAATTAATCGCATAATAGTGTATAATATATTAATTATGTTGAGATTTAATCGCATACTAATTGTAGCTACCTTATATTCACAGTCAAAGTTTATACTATTGAGCTCATATACCTATAGGATCTTATATATTTTCTCCAACAACTTATAAGCATATAGAATGTTGCATAAAACAAATCCATAAGTATAAAAGGGGTTTAAATAATAAATCAGCTCCATGGTGAATTCCAAGTGATGAAGGGCTTAGTGCGTTTCATTTAAACCTTATGCACGAGTTCCGCCAGTAGTGGGCACCACTCGTGCAACGTAAGTGTAGTTTTTCTTTGACTACCTTGTGAATCGACGCCCCCAGGTTGCCACCTTGTGGATAAACTAATTATTGTGCATGTGTGACCTGAAGTATGCGCGGTTACAAAAATCCGCCAGTGCGCATACAGTGCGCGCGTACTCTTCTGATGACGAAATTCATGTCACGCGCACTGTTAGCTGACCCTCACGTACGTGTAAAAAGTGAAGTATACTTTGGGCTTTAACTTCCTGTACTCTCTTTACTATCCATTTCAATTAATGTGTCAAATTGTGCTAAAAATAAAAATTTGAGACTTGTCTTAGTAGTTAGTGCCCACTGTTGTGCCTTAGTTCTCATGTGGGAAATGAGAGTTTGAGTCTAGCTCATGTAATTTCTCAGTCTTTTTCCTCCCACTCAGTGTCAAAAATAAAATATAGATATGTTCTCTCAGTGACTATGCATTTTTATGTCATCACTAGCATGCTGTTTGTATAGACGGTGCTCTGCGACACTCACAGTGGGCCTTATCCACTGCACACCGCGTGTTTTGGAGGAGTTTGGCGCAAGCTCCTTGAAGCCCAGTGACTGGGGCACTGTGGGAAAGCAGGGGTCCTCAAACAGCCTACCGCTCTCCACACACTCCCTCTTCAGCTCCTCGTAGTCCTGGTTCAGGTACTTGAGTGCATTGTCATTGGTTCCCATCCCTTCTGCGTGCAAGCGCTCCTTGTAGATATGCGACGAAATTCCCCCAATTGAAAACATACTGTAATGCACCAAAATAAGGTAGTCATTTAAAAACATGCTTTAACCCAAAGTAGATCCCATATTGTTCCAAACCCTTTTCCCAGAGTCTCCATTTACTTTCATTATATGGAAAACATTAGGGATGCACCAATATGAAAATTTTGGCCGATACCGATAATTCTTTATATATGAAAGCCAATAACCGATATATTGGCTGATAAATCTAAATCCACATTTTTTATATAATTTTTGAGGGCCTAATTACAAAAACAAAAGATTCACCATTTAAAAGCCATGTCCCAAGCACACAATTATAATGTTTTCATTATAATTTTATATAGCCTATATGACAGACTTGTGCTGCATGTTGCAGTTTTCCTTTTGGAAGTAATTTCAATCATATTTCATGCAATTCAAAACCATCATGGTGAATAGTGCACATCTAAAGTGTCTCAGCAGAAGGAAATAATCCATTATTTATCAGCTCTGATACATCGGCCAAATTTTCTTATTGGGCCGATAACAATACCATTAAAAATGGACATATATCGGCCAATGCTAATATGGTGGCCAATATATCTTGCATCCCTAGAAAACATTGTACTTGACAAGAAAATACAGGTTTGGAACAACATGAGGTGGAGTAAATTATTACAGAATTGTCATTTTTAGGTGAACTATCGCTTTAAATGATTATAGCTCATGGCTTGCTTTTGTGGGAATAGAACCAGCAACCTTCTGATTAGTAGCTTTAACTAAGGGGTGTCCAATCCTGCTCCTTGAGGGCCACTGTCCTGCAATGTTTAGCACCTGAACCAGCTAATCAATGACTCACAAACCTTTAGGCAAATCTATCTGCAGGACAGTGGACCGACTTTGGATACCCCTGCTTTAACTGCTACACCAAACCAAACAAAAGAGTATGAATGTGTGCATATGGCAGTTGGAGACTGGTTACTAGAAGCTAGCACAGATATAGCACCAATCATTCAACAGCACATGTTCAATGTCTCTTGAGCGTTTAGCGTAAAGTGCCGCTGCTAAAAGGCTTAAGATGTTTGCTTACGTCCGCTTATGGTCACCCACTTTGCCATTATTAGTGCAGCAGCATTCATGCGGCTTTTAGTCCAGCGTGCTGAGAGAAATGCCCTCTACAACAGACACTCGATTAGCGCCCTACTGAGGGTGGGGAGAGGTTTACTAATGACTAGCTAATGTCATGTTGTCTTGTAATAAGGTTATCCGCTCTGCAGATTTCCAGACCCTGTTTGCCATGATTTCATGGACAGTGTGCACGGAGGGCAGTTCTCGAAGCATTGGCTAAAGGAAACCTCATAGAGCCAGCTAAGATAACTTCATTTAGTCCACATTTATCATCCTTATTTTAAACTGGAACTACAGAGAGACAAGATGGTGAATATACCTTAAGTTCCTTGTGAGGGCCGCAGGCTTGAGGAGAAAAAGGTCATTTAGAAATGTATCGATTATTTGTTACCACATGAATTCATGTAAATATGGTAGTGATGCTTGTACCTTGGATGGCAACAGATGGTAATACCATGGTACTTTGATATATATATATATATATATATATATATATATATATATATATATATATATATATATATATATATGATAGTATATATATGATATATATACTTTGATATACCATATATTCATGGTTTTTACATGGCAATCCAAAGTACTTCAAACAATATTACCATGTGGTACTTTTGTTGTCTGCATATAAGTGTGTAAATGTACACATAACTGTTAATTTACATATGTATGTCAGGTCTAAAAGCACAGCGGATGTTCTCCAAAAATACTCTTGAAACTATACCAAAATAACCCACTTTTAACTAGTCTCTGGGTTTCTTCTAGGTGCAGTAGAGCAGATCATGTGGAATGTAAACAACACTGGCTACTGATACAATGTCAGCTGACTTAGTGATGGGAAATCAATAGGCCAGACTGAGCATCAGCATTCTAGTGTTTGTTTTAGATGATGAATGAACACACCCTCAAAAACAGCTGCACACATTCACTCATACTGCTTTATATAGTGCTAACTGTTTGTATCTGTCGTTTCATTTTTTATTTATATGATGAACAACCCAAATAGTGTGACTCATTTGTTTATAATTATTAAGGTCGATTCATAATCACCAGTAGAAATTAAACAAATAAGCTATAAGAAATTAGTTTCGTCACCCGCTAGAAATATAGGGCATAGGTTTCATACTTACAGACGGATATCGTACATAGTTAACAAGGAAAAGTTAAGCAAAACTTACCACCGTTTAGTTGTCTCTATGGTTAAACACGGGTGCGTTTTAAGATTGCGGAGAATAGAGAATGATGAACGAATCCGTGGAGATGAGACAACAATCAGGGTACCGCAGTGCACGGCCACGCCTATGAGGGCGGAGCTAGCGAATGATCGACAGCTGAGACATCAAATGTAAACCTTCTGCGAAAAGCCTTAAAGGGACCGGAAGTGCCCATTCAGTAACTTCCAGTCATGTACAAAAATATAAGTTCGTACAGTTTGAAAAATGTTTAATAATGTCCTTTGGAGAAAACACACTTTTTTTTTTACACAGTGGTTAAGATTCTCTTGGTTCAACACAGCTTCCATTTGTAAACAAAATAGTGTGGAAATGCCAAACACAATAAAATCATGCAACATTTGGAAGTAAGACTGGTCAAAAGTGCAATATACAATTTAAAAAATGAAAGTAAATACATATCTTTAAAATTTTATCACATGTAATCTTAATAATTCATTTGTGAGTGGTGTGGTCTGGTGGAGAGTCTTCTAAATCATGGTAAAGTTCAGCCACTAAAGAAAAAAAATACAGAAAATGTGTTTAAAATATTTATGTCAACATTTAAAAAAAAAAAAAAAAAATGTTATCGCATGACAAACCTGCTGAAAGTCCAGCTCAATGAAGCCAGTCTTGTGGGCATCCAGCTTTTTGAACACCCCTGGAGATGAGAAACATATTCACTAATGATCCAAAACATCATCTCCAGCACTACAGGGGGCGCTGACCCTACATAAACATGCCTATACACAATCTGCAGACATTTTCTATGTGGATTTTAGGGTCAAATCTGTTAAATCTAAATATGATGAAATGCATTCACTCCAAAATATTTGATAAACAAACACCCAAGGGACTTACGGAACATCATCTCCAGACGCATGAGGCAGGCCACAAAGTTATCAAAGTCAAGAGTCATGTCTGTCTCGGCGTAACGTGCTACCAGCAGCTGAAATATAGTGTTATTGAGACAGAAACCTAGGAGAGGAAAGAGAACATAAGCAGTGAATATTAAAATATGCCCCCAAAATTGGATTTTTGCTTGTATGTATGCGAGTATCTGAGTCTGGATTGACTCACCGGCCTCTTTCAGTGCCAAACGCAGCTCTGGAGTGCTTATGGTTCCTGAATTATCCAAGTCATTCTTCTTGTAAATTCCCTGTGGTGATTATAAAATAAGAAAACATGTTAAAAATAATGTTAGATAGTTAATTATGTTATAGCCTTATGGGTTTTAGGACCTCTTACAAGGTATTTCTGCACTTTCTTCCACAGAGTAGCGAATTCTCCCAGACCCAGTTTTCCATTCCCACTGTCCTGAGATAAAGTTAAGTGAAACTTACAGTACAACAACACATCAGTTTTTTGTAATTCCTGACTCAAGCACATATGTCATGTTAACACACACACACACACAAAATGTAAGCAGTTGCAGCTGAGAGGATACATCCATGAGGTTCACCATGATACGACACGTCTCCAAACTGAAGCCGTCTGTCTTTATGTCAGTTCCTACAAAACAACACATAGCTCCTTAGACTCCTCCTTAGATCTTGAGTGAAAACTGAAGGATGCAAGAGTACTTACGTTTCGCGATGATTTTGTTTAAGATAGTCATGAGCTCTGAGGCAGAGATTTCCATGTCCTACCGAGAGAAGTATGCATTGGTTGTTCTGTTTTTCAGAAAATATAAATGTTTACTTCATAACAAGTCATCTCCACTTACAGCTCCAGCAAGTTTTACGAACATGCCTCTGAATCCAGAATCAACTTCAGCGTCTGAGACAGTCTCCTGAAAACATGAGGAAGCACATTTTAAAGGAAAATTCCAGGTTAAGTAGGACTTATCATCAACATTTGTGGCAAAATGTTGATTATAACCCAAAATATTATTATTGGTATTATGATGATGATAATTATTTATTCATTTATTCTTGTTGTTGAAAGGTGCCCTAGAATCAAAAATTGTGCGCGATTTAAAGGGGCCGCGCGCTGAATCGGTGCATAGTTAATGATTCCCCAAAATAGGCAGTTAAAAAAATTAATTAAAAAAAATCTATGGGGTATTTTGAGCTGAAACTTCACAGACACATTCAGGGGACACCTTAGACTTATATTACATCTTTTAAAAACTGGTTCTAGGGCACCTTTGAAGGCTGGATGGAAATGCCAAGATGCAGATAAAATCTTAAAATGAGAATAAAAAACACATGTACTCAATTGAGGCATTTCCTCTTATCATCTGATAAGAAGACGCACTCATAAACTACGATGGAAACACATTTACCGAATAAACTCTTTGATGTGCAACAAAAAACATGTGACTTTGACTCAACAGATCATGTGACTGGATAACTTGACTGCCTGGAAGATAAGCTGCCTTGTTCTCGTGAACACTGCTTTATTCGCAAATGTTTTATGCGATGTTCCAGTTTTCCCTATGAACTGAATTAGCAGCTTTGGATGGAAACATAGCTAGTGTAACACTGTTAACTTTTAAAAGCATTTCATAAAATCTGATGAGTTACTTACATCAGGTAATTCAGCATCCACAGGGTCATCACATGGTCTAGGAGAAAACATAAGATTATCCAATCAAATAAATTCAGAACCAAGTATTTGAAATAAAAATACATACAGTTTGCATATTGGCATTAAAGGCACAGTATGTAAGTTTTGCCTCTAGAGGTCGCTTATTCAAAACAACAACAAAGGCATAGCTTCATGACACATGAATAAGTGTGGAATCATGGGAGTTGTCTTCTTAACCTCCACAGCCGATGGATAGCAATCGGTTCATGATTTCTTCATATTCATAATGTTACTGTGGTATGAAGAAGGGCGGGGCCAAGAGACTGGGACATTTTACGCTGCTGTTTTTATTGTGCTTATTTGCCGCAGTTGGCCACTGCTGCTCCTTTTGTTTTGCTGTTTATGTTTAAAGTTACAATTAAAATTACGTTTAACGTCATTGACAGGGGATTCAATGCCATGGGACATTACACTGGTTAAAATTGCTGATTTCTCTGATTTAAACATTCTTGGAAATATTTGGGTCAATGTAAGTACAACATTGTTCTAGTGGTTTTTGGATATTTTGATCCAAAAATCTTACATATTGTGCCTTTAAGTAGGGAAACCTCACACAGATTTGATACATTACAGTGTTTCAGTCTGTTTTTCGGAAAAGACGCGAAGGCAAAAGTCTCCGTCCTTGTTGGGTTCGAAGGTGGATGGCACTACAAGGTACTCTCCTGGAGGCAATTTGAAGCGTGTGCAGACCTCCCTCAGGTTAATGAAAGTCTCAGAGCGAGCTTTCTGTCCGTGCGTCAGGAAGAAGTTCTTATCGAGGTGCACGTCCCGCTGACCCTGAAACTGATGGAAACAAAGGACAATCAGCGAGCCAGAAAGGCTGTGACTAATGTGAACTCTCATATATGATTGAAAAGTCACCACCTTCTTTGTAGTTTAATGCTTACCTGAGGAGGTACCTGTGGAAGCAAACAAAAAAACGTTTATTTAAATGTCATTCAAATGTAATCTGGGAGTTCTATTGAAGGATTTGTGTTCCTTTCCTCTCCATCCATCATAATCACAATGTTTAGACTGCTCTTAGTGTCTCCACCCACCTCATAAATAGCAAAGCCGATAGTGTGCATGTCCTCTCCCATTTTCCTCAGGCGGCGCCGGTTCTTCTGGATCAGACCGACAACGAAACTGCAGCCCACCTCATTATCGTTTGGATCGTCATCTTCGTCACTCAGCTTAATCACAAACTGAGGATTCATCCAGAATGTGTCTGAGCAATGAATGGATATAGCCGTCAACAATATTATTAAACAAACCAAACCAACTGAACTTTGTAACACTAAGATGCGGATAAAATCTTAAAGGGGCCATGACATAGATTTTTAAAATTATTTTAATATATTCCTTGAGGTTCACTTATCGGTTCTTTGTTTAAAAACAGCTGATAATCAGGGCCGATTATATCCTGTCAATCAAAAGGGTGCGGAAAAACGTGTTTAGACTGCAACTCGTGCATACTCTGTGTGAAGAAAATCTCTCTTGTGATGAATTTAGTTAACGCAACAAACCAAACGGATTAACAGTTAAAAATACTGACGTTAAAGCAGGCTCTTCTTGACCCTATGAATCACCCGTAATTCAAGCCAAGGTTGCTAGGTCTGCGTTTTTTTGGGGGGGTTTTGCTACATCAAACATCAAATGGCTGATATCATTCTGAATAATCAGCTATTCGTATCGGCAGAGAAATTTTTCAGAGAATAACATTATTCATATAAAACCGTCATTTACAGCCAAACGTTTCTTTGCAAACTCTCCATTGCATTGTGCCTTGTAAAAAAAACAAAATGCTCCGAACAAACATATAATCCTCCAACGCGATCCAGGATGCCATTAAAATAAACCATCCACTTGTTTCCGACGCTGGGATCCTTCTGAAGTCTGTACAGGAAAGCAAACGACTTGTTTGAACTGGATGCATCTAAGCAAAAGTTCTTTCATTCTTCCATTTGTCCTGTTGTCGACAGACTCAAGCTTGTGATGTCAGAAACTGAATACTGTATCAGTGTAGACAATGTCAGTGATTATAATGGGTTCTATTTGCATTTGACGTGACGCTCACATCCAGTGTAGGCAAATGTCAGCCATTAAGCCAGTGGGCGGGACCTATGGTGCGATGATGTACAACTATTCGTCAAACATATTTGCTTGTGTGACATCATAGATCCAACATTATCCAAACAACCCTTTTTTGGAGCCTGATTAAATAAATGCTTTGTTTATAAAGAGAAGGATGTTTTAAGCTATGAAAACTGCTTAAATGGTACAAAGACCCTTATATGTCAAAAGATCAAGGCAAATTTGATTTCTTATGTCAAAGACCCTTTAAAATCAGCATAAAAGAACATATGCGCTTAATTGAGTTGGATCATTTTTCTATCCACTAAGAAGACATGCGCATAAATTGCAATGGAAACACATTTACTGAATAAATTCTACGATGCGCAACAAAAAAAACTCATTGAATGAAAGCAGCGTTCAGCTATATTATGAAACACACCAAAACAACCAAACTTTGTCCATCTGAATCGTTTTTTGTACTGAAATCTGAATCTGATTCACGATGCTTTAAAGTGTGTTTGCGGTTCTTTTGTGGCTCACAAGCATTGTTTCTGCAGCCCCCAGCGGTGGAGCCTTTCCTCCAAGAGCCGTCGTGGTTGGTCACGGCCCAGTGTTTTACCGAATCGCTGGTGATGGTGTCCGGGGTCAGAGTGCAGATCTCTATACGAGAGTAATGGCTTAGGAAATCTGAGAACGACATCCTGAACAAACAAAGAAAACATATTATACGTATGATATAATATAATGTATGACATTTTTTTCATATCCTATATTGTAGTTGTAAATACAGGAAGTTTGTAAACGCACCAGAATTCACCATCCTCAGCGCTGACGTTAGGCCGCTCTGAAGCCGCAACACTGTTCCATTCAGATGAACTAAAGGAAAAAGTAATAAACAATTCAGATAACCATCAGCAGTTTAGTGTGTTATAGAAATGCTATCATCTCCAAATGAGTTCTAAAGTACTCCATAAAAAACTTTGAATTCAACAGAAGCCATATTCTACACTTCTGTCCACAGTCAAGGTTTCTTGCACCACAAACAGTCATGTGCATTTTACATACTCTCGTTAACCATTAAAATTAAATAGGTTTTTTTCACTGTACCTTTAAATCTTCTGACCTCTATTATAAATGACTAACTTCCAAATACTGTCATAATTCACAATGTTGTTCAACAGGGACGACTAATGAATTCTGGATAGGCCACATATGGAAATGTGGACGGTTATATGTTTATCTAATTTTAGCTGATGAAAATAAAATAAAAACTGCACTACAAAGTCCAAATTTAAACCAAATATTCAACAATTATCTGTTACATTCCTGTCTTGTTTCCCCAGTTTTGTGTTGTAGGACTTTTATTTTGAAGTGTATTTTCTGCTCCCCTTGTTTGAGTGTTTCAGCCCCTGTGATTTGTTCCTGTTTCCTTTGTTTCCATTGCTGCCTAGTTTGTTACCATAGTTACCCTTGTTTGTTTCCATGGCGATTAATCACCTCCACCTGTTTCTTGTTAGTGCCTTGTTATCTTGTTAGCTCTCTGTATTTAGCTGTATTTACAGCTCTGTGTTTCAGTCTTTGTCAGTCATTAGCCGCTTTTCCACCGTCGGGCCGAGCGGTTCGTAGAATGTGTTTCCACTGGAGCCTGGTACGGCACGGCTACAAACCGTTTTTGGCCCGGTTGTCTTACCGTGCTAAATAATGCTGGTAGAATCCGTGATGTCGACACACAGGATTGGTCACTGCCTGGCTACCAGTTTCTCTGTAGCTGGCTAAGCGCTCTATTTGAGTGACGTAACACAAATTAATAATAAAATTAAAAGAAATATCTAATCATCCACCATAACGTGGTCGTTATTACTTATATTATCTCATATCATAAGTAAACCATAGCGTTACCAAGACAACGACTGATGCTTTTATATTACATTCCAAAGAGTGGCTGTTATCAGCCCTACAATGGAACAGTTAAAGGTCCTGTTTTTCGTGGTTTTTTGAAGCTTTGATTGTGTTTATAGTGTGCAATATAACGTGTTCATGTTTCCCGTGTAAAAAAACACAGTATTTTTCACATAATTTACTTATCCCTATACCGCTGTTTCCACTGTCATAAAAACGGGCTGATGACTTCCTTGTTCTATGAAGTCCCTCCTTCAGAAATACGTAACGAGTTCTGATTGTGCCAGCGGTTCCTGTGTTGTGATTCGACAGCAGCTTAGCGAACCTTGCCCGGAAAGGTCACGCCTCTTACCATAACGTGGAGATGCACGCGCTCAGTGTTATTGTAAACATGTCTTTAATTTTACCCTATCAATTTGAGCCGGAATCAGACCCGGTGATTGGACTGCGGGATGAAAATAACAGCGTTTCGACGACATGGCGACAAACACACTCTACAAACGCAACTCTTGTGTATTCCTGTGGGCGGAGGTTAGTCAAAAAACTGTTTTAGTGACGTCATTAAAGAAGGAAGTAGAGGGATGTAGTCCAAACTGGCCGTTCGATGTAGGCGACTTCTGTTAAATAAAATATCTCGCTTGGCATTGAACTTTGAGCTTTAAAATTTTACAGATTTTATTTATACTCTAACAACAACATTACACACTAACTAAAGTTTGAAACATGGGATCACGAAGAACGGGACCTTTAAGCAATGAGAACTGTTGGCCCGATGGTGGAAAAGAGGCTATTGTTTTTGGACTGTTTCATGTAATAAATCAGTTTGTGCTACGAAAAGCGTATATAACACTGAAAAAATAGTCTGTCACGTCATGTTACTCACACAGTTTGAATAACTGAGTTTGTGAATACATTTCTGGGGGGAAAATCGGCAAGCTTAGGCATGTATTATCAAAATAAATGAAGATTGTCATAGAATGGTCAGTTAAAGTACTTATGAACTGGGAATAAAAACAAACTGATACATGCTCCAAACCACTGATTCGAAACAAAAGATTCATTAAGCTTCAAAGCTTCTTGAAGCAGTGTTTTGAAATCGGCCATCACTATATTGTTGAATAAGGTCGTATTTTGTTTTTTGTTTTTGCCGCACAAAACGTTTTCTCGTTGCTTTATAACATTAAGGTTGAACCACTGTAGTCACATGAACTGTTTTAGTCATGTGGTTGTGTGTAAAAATGAAGCTTCACTGTGAGATGTTTCATTTTTTTTAAAACAAGCTTCAAAGCTTTGGTGTCAAATGTCACATCACTAGTTTTTGCATGGATTTCTTCTATCTGGTTTTATGTTATGTTCCTTGTTTGGACTTCCCATATCCGCACCCCAGCTTGCATTTACTCCGTTTATCTATTTTTTGAAAATAAACGTTACTGCAACTGGATACACTTCTCTTCCTTGCCGCCACCTGACAGCATCAACGTTTAACAAAAACTGTCATATGAAATAACACAGAGTAAACATTGGGTCTAATATTTTGTGTGGATTATTTGCATATGTGTGCACACATGAGAACTTCTCATGAAAAATGTCCCCAAATTCACAAGTGCATACGCATATGAATTTGTAATGTTAATGAATTTGGAGTATTCTAAATGAGGGAGGTTGCACCCAAGGTTAGTAATTTGCATAAAACTCAGCGATCTCCATATAAGGGCTTTCCACACCTTTCTTTCACAGTCTTAACAAGCACATGACGCTCTCTGAAGACAGAAAGATCCTCGAGCAATGTGCCATCCTAAAAACCAGTTCAAATGCCTTTTATACAGACCCAGATTACAGACCTCTCATTAGCCAGCTGTACTTACACATATCTGCATTTTATACACAGGAATCTTGCAGCTCAAGCAATAATGTGGCTTTTCTAAAGGTCTATTTACACCAAGGTTGATAGCTATAACAATAATGATTAAGATTTAGTTCTAAAAGTCCTTCAAAAAATATGTTTCAATGCTTTTGCATTCACCTGAGAAACTTTACCTTCATAAGGTTTGAAAACGAAGGCAAAGTTTCTTGCGGTAATGGAAACATTTTGCGAACGCAAAACACTGTGAAAAAAATCTAAAGCTTTGAAATATAATTTTTCCTCCAAGCTCATATTTTTTTCCATCACCATGTCCGTTTAGGCACTCCGTGTGTGGCCACCCAGAGTATATGATTTTTGCGTACATGAGGTTTCAGTTGTCCTACCTTTTTCGTAAATGTAGAATACATTTTAGTTTGAAAGTTTTGGTGAATCATGATTTGTTTGTGAAAACATTTGTACACAGATTTTTCTCATGCATAACAATTTTGCAACAGTTTTTCGTCAAATTTTTCGTCAACAATTTCTGAATAACTTTTGCTATTTCAGTTACGTTTAGCAAATTATATTAGTGTACTGATGAACTTAAGTTGTATCTCTGGTGCTGGAGGTAATCAAACCGTACTTGTCACTCCAGGCTCCGGTCCACTCCACCTGACCCCAAGGGTTGCGCATACGAACCAGCTTCTCCTTGCGGCCACGATAGTTCACCTGAAGCAAAATAGCATGTACTCTATTGACAAAACGTAATAATCCTGTCATTAAAAAAGAGCCTGCCAATAACTTTATTCATACCTCTGTCGCCCCAGTGAGGGAGTAGGCGTGGCCTTTCACCAGCTTCTGACGGGTGACGGCTTCTGTTTCAGACGCACTAGTGATCTACATCATAGAATTAAGCATTAAACAGGGATATCTGACAAAGGGGCGGAGCTCATGTCCCAGAAGTTATTTCCAGCTTCGGTTCAAATGCTATTTAAAGGGTTTGTTCATCCAAAAATGAAAATAATGTCATTTATTGCTCACCCTCATGTCGTTCCACACCCGTAAGACCTTCGTTCATCTTCGGAACACAAATTAAGATCTTTTTGATAAAATCTGATGACTCAGGGATGCCTGAGGCCTTTCGAATTATTGGTTCAGAGCGTGTATCAAACTGCCAAAGTCTTTGATTTCAAGCTTCGTTACGTCATAAGTGTTTCAAAATGTCAATGGTTCACCACTGGGGGGCGTGACTTTGGCAGTTTGATACATGCTCCGAACCACTGATTTGAAACAAAAGATTAATAAAGCTTTGAAGCTTCATAAAGCAGTGTTTTGAAATCGGCCATCACTAGATATTGTTAAAAAGTTGTTATTTTGGTTTTTTTTGGCGCACAAAAAGTATTCTCGTCACTTCATAATATTAAAGTTAAACCACTGTAGTCACATGAACTGTTAAGTAGCTTTCTGAGCATTGAAAGTGTTAATTATCTTGGAGGCCTCACTGAGCCATCGGATTTTATGAAAAATATCTTAATTTGTGTTCCGAAGATGAACGAAGGTCTAATGGGTGTGGAACGACATTGGGTGAACTAACCCTTTAACTTTTTGGTGTCATTATTCTGGTGAAATTTGTTCTGTAAATAGTTATTTGATGCCCAATAAACTACAAACACACACAAATTTGCATAAAACTCTTGTAGTTTATGAGTGTCTTGAGTGCAGGCAGAAGAATCTCACATCGATGGAGCAGCCCAGCAAAGCTCCAGCCTCCAGGGCTTTCTGGATGATCTGAAACATGTTGGATGGCGGTTTACTCAGGTCGTAGTTCTCAGCGATGCCTCCAGTGAAATCCTCAAAACCCTCACTGGTGGATCCTCCAGACAGGGCTTCATAACAGCCGTTCACTCTGCCAGAAGCCATAAAACACACCGTTAGAGTTATGAAACGACATGTACGCACATGTCTTTGACTTTCATTTGAGAAACTATTTGAGAACTATAAGCCAGTCTCATTTAGAGAAACTATACTTGTAAATCCTATTAAACATCATGCTTGATACTAAACAAAGATTGTAGATCAAAACACAGAAACAAATCAGTTCAGTTGTAGCCAATGACTGATGATTGTTTAGGCTTCAAAATTCATATGTAAGGTTTATCATGATATACAAACATGCAAGAATCATAAACTTTTCTTGGTCACAGAGCTTATTTTCTGCAATAATCCAAAAGCCAATGGAAAAATCCTATTTGGTTTCTGTCGAGGAACCAAGGTGATGCTAACTTCTGAGTCGGCCTACAAAAATTCGTCATCACTGCAGCACTCTATTCCATCCCTATTATAAATGCTCGTGCATGACGTCATCGCTTGTGGGAGGGCCAATTCCCATAATTCACATGGGGGTTCCAAAATTAGTAAGCCACATGCAACAAACAACAGGTGTTAACATTATGTGTTCAGCTGGCAATGATAAACAGAAAAAAATAAGAGAAATATAGCAAGGGAGTTAAAAGCTAGACCGTGAACATGAGGTTAAAAACAACACAAAATGTCACACCCTTATTCTAGGAACACACCTGCTGTGGGTAAAACCTTCTGTAATTGTATGCAAAGTTCAACAACCACTTCTTTTGGGTGGGGGACTTGACTTTTCATTTGCATAGAATCATCCATGTCGCAAATGTATTATTTAAATATATTTATATATTAAATTAAAATTCTTTAAAAATGTTAATAATTAATACAAAAATTAATTAGATTTTTTTTCACATTTAAATATTGAATTTATTCAAATTTACATCAACAACAAAACTAGTAAAAACAATTTACCAGTGAGTAATCAAATCAACTGACAACCCTAAAGGAAAACACTTGATTATCCTGTTGTTTTTTCTTAGAAAGTAAGTTCCACAAATAAACTGAGTTTCTGGTTCAGGCAGTTGTCACATAACTGCGGTGAGTAATTATCTTCCAAACACAAGAACACAAGAAAAAACAAACTAACTTAGCATAGGCCTTCTCCAGCAGGGCGCTCCAGAACTCGTTTCCCTCGGCGGAGTGAACAAACAGCAGCTCACCATCTTTCACTGGCAGCCGATCGTCAATGACAACATCCACCCACTCGCCAAACTGCCAGAACTAAAGAATAGAGGGTGCAGACTCTTTTTTTATCTCTTCATTTATCTCTTCAATCTCAAAATGTGTGCAAAGACACCAATATATAAACGTACAGCCATACTCTGCATTAAAGGCAATAAGAAAATGTATCAAAAAGCGCTTTTCTGGGCACACAGTACCATACTTTTGGACATGAACTATGCATTGCCTTGGTTTTAGCCATGTATTACCATATACACTACCATTTAAAAGTTCACCAAGGCTGCTTTTATTTGATCAAATATATAGCAAAAACGGATATATTGTGAAATAATTTTACAATAAAATATTTATTTAAAATAACTGTTTTCTGTGTTAATATATGTGACCCTGGACCACGAAACCAGTCATAAGTCGCACAGGTATATTTGTAGCAATGGTTTTGTGGTCCAGGGTCACATATTTTAAAAAGTATTTTGTTCCTGTGATCAAATCTGGTTTTCAGCATCATTACTCCAGTCTTCAGTGTCACATGATCCTTCAGAAATCAGTATAATATGATTCTTTGCTGTTCAAGAAACATCAATGTCGAAAACAGCTGCGCTACTTAATATTTTTGTCGAAACTGGGATAAAAAAAAATATTCAGGATTCTCTGGTGACTAGAAAGTTCAAAAGAACAGCAACTATTTAAATAAATATAGTACTATTACTAAAATTATATAATACTATGATTTTTTGGATATGAACTATGTATTAACATGACTTTTTTGGACCTATTATATTAATATGTTTTTTTTTTTTTTCCTGGAACATGTACTATAGTATTACCATGTTTGTTCAGACATGTTTTTTGAATATGGTGCTCAGGTTTTTTGGACATTTACTATGGTAATAATGTAATACAATATATTTTAGGTACCATGGTAATACAATAGTATTCCTTGTTGTAGCAAATGAATATAGTTTGCATGATATACTGTATATAAAATGTACCATGGTATTATCGTTAAATACCATCACTGTACCACCACAGTATTTTAAAGGGGTAGTTCACACAAAAAATACAAATTCTGTCATCATTTACTCATCCTCAAATTGTTCTACACTCAAAAAAAATAACTCTTTGAACGAACATAAAAAAATCACGGAAAGGATTTCCAAATGATTAAGTTGCTTTATTTCAGCATTATGCAATTCTTTTATTCCAATTTAATGTACTTACGTTGGGTCAACTTAATTTATTAAGGCTGATTCAACTTATTTACTGTGGTTGGGCACAGCTTAATTTAATAGTGTCAGCCCAACTAATGCAATGTATTTATATTGTAATAATACCAACATAATAGAACAGTAAACATTAAAAAGTCTTTCCATTTTCTCATCTTCCTAAAAACTGCTTAAAATAACACTTTATTTCAATATTTACACTCCTAGTTCAGCCCCTTTGCAAAGCATGATGGGAAGTGAAAATCCTGTTTGATTGAGTCCTGGTTGGGTTTACTTGATTGAAACATGTTACTCCAATATGAAAACATCAAGTTAAGTCAAAGAGTAATCGTTTCAAGTCAATTTAACATGAATCAATCACATTTAAACCAGAAACCTGATACAATGGTGTTGAATCAAAATAAATTGTTTAAATAAACTGAACAGCATCAAAAAAATTTTTTTTTGAGTGTAAACCTGTATGAGTTTCTTTCTTCTGCTGAACACAAAAAATATATATATTTTGAAGATTGTCGGTAAAAGTTTCTGGTCCCCCAATTAAAATACCATACAAATCAATGGTTGCCAACATTCTTCAAAATATCTTCTTTTGTGTTCAGCAGAAGAGAGAAACTCATACATGTGAGTAAATGATGACAGAATTTTTATTTTTGGGTGAACTCTATCTCTTTGTTATGAACTTAGCATAATAATACAATTATATGCAATAAGTAACAAACCACTGCAGAAAAAGAATGCATGTATGGTTCATTATCATGCTAATGAATTTATATTGTAATATGAACACCAATGCATAGTGACACATTTACAGTAACACTTCAGATACCTGGAAATGGAAGATTCCAGCATAATTGCCACCAAAGTCCTGTCCGCTGGGCACCACTCGGGCCAGAACGTCTTCATTCAGGGTCAGGGAGGCAATGGCCGCTAGCAGCCAGCAGTCACCTGAGAGACAGAGAGACAGGAAGTGAGACTGTGACTGTGTTTACAACTGCTCTGTGGTCTGGAGTTGAAACATGCCACATAGAGGCTTGCGTTCACTAAAGTCTTTTATAGAAATGTAATATGGTATATATATTTGCATTTGCATTTGGAATGCAACTTTAATGCTATCAAATGCCTGCAGGCAAACAAGAACAGACACATTTCGAGGGACGCACATTAAACTCTCGATCGAATCAGAGCAGCCAACGAGTGCCATTGTGGTTTTAATGTCACGCAAGTGGTGAGCTGCAAGTCTGAGAAAGCAGATGCATGTAGAAAATGCAAAGACTAGAATCCACCCTCCTCAAGAGACACTAGGCTGCTTTTCCCGCAGTCTGACACATGTATCACATTAAGCGTGCATGTTTTTAATGCAAGACTTTACAGGATAAATAATGCCAGGTTTTCCTCTCTTTAACTGCAGTCTTTAATGACAAGAGCGGTTCTGTTCAAAATCCCTCTGGCTAGTTTCTGCTTTCGGGTGGTTTGCATTTTGTGTTTGGCTCAGTAATTCAGTCGGGAATGAGGCAAAAGAAAGTGAGGTTGACAAGAGAGATGTAAACAGTATGAGCCTTCAGTGTTATTTTAGGATTATTTATATACTGTTATAGTATTTATTAATATTTTAGATTTGACTACTATTTTTATATTTTCATTTTATGTTTATGTTTTAATTTTAGTTTAAGTTTTAGCTGTTTTGTTGAGTTTTTGTCATTTCTATTTAGCTTTAATTAAATTTTTATTTTAATTTTTGTTTTATTTTATTTCAATTAGATGCAAAGTCAACATTTTTTATTTTCCCTTTAAGTTGCCATCTAGTTTTTTTATTATTTTATTTCATCTTTATTTCAATGAACAAGTCTTGGTTAACAATAATAACATGGTATTAGCTCTAGGTTAAAAGCATCCTTCAAATACCGACCCGCCCTTATTCTGGGAACTACACTGTGTGAGTGTTTGCTTGTGAAGTTCACAATTAACCAGGTGCATTGTTGAAGCTTTGCAGAATTATCAACGGGCTTCAATGGATTTTCCAAGTATTGCGTATTACACAATCAAAAAAATTAGTAAAGAAAGGGGCGTTTACGTGACACCGCTTTCAAGAAAAATGTTTCATGCCTTTTGTCCCTTCATTTACACAACAGCAGCATTTTGGGGACCTGAAACTTTTGAAAACTAAATTCGAAGTGCAAGTTTTTGAAAACAATACCGTTATCATCTCTGTGTAAACTACAAAAACACAAATTTGTGAAAACGTTGACGTCATGCGCATGCGTATTATGTGTTTAGTCTATAGGCGTGTAGTTTCTTTACAAAATGACATCGCCATCTACTGGCCTGGCATGAATAATGCAGCGATTTTAGACGTTTCACGGATCTGTGTGAACGGGGATCGTTTTGACAATGTGGTTGTCTGTACGTGAAAAAACACAGGAAAAACTTTTTAGTTTTTAGAGTACATAATTGTCATGTAAACGTATCCTCAGTGGAATCCAGTTTTAGTCGTTTTTTTTTTCAGCCAATTCATGTCAAAAATTTAACATTCAGGTGTGCAACGCGTGATTTAATACAGATCCAGATCACAAAAAAGCACCTCTAAAGTAAAAATAAGTGTCCCAGTCAGGTGATGGTGAACAGTGTTGGGGAAAGTTACTTTTAAAAGTGATGAGTTTCAGCATTGTGTTACATTTGTGCACATTATGCTGAATTACTGGTTGAGGCTGTTAAAATGTTAAGCACACACACAATATTGACTTCCAGGTATCCTATGTTTAAAGAATTAAGATAAGGAGAGTGAGAAGAGATATGACTCAGTCTGTATTGTTGACCTGGAGACACAGACTGTATAATGAAAAGGTTCACATTTAGACAAACATGAGCATTAGCACACAGAATGTCAAAATTAATTTTCCTTTTACCCAAAGCTCCTTGACAGATATCCGTCCGTGTCGCTCCACCGATGATGAATTGTGGTTTTGAGCACAGCTCCTGCAAACGACACCATGTTTGACATTCAGTATCACAGCATGCAATCAATATTATTATTATTATAATGTAGTGTTAAGACAAGTTAAGTTACCTTTGCATTAATTAAACATTGTAATAATGTAATTAAAGTGAGAAGAAAAGCATATATTTACATTTCATATTGTATTCTGTATTCTAAGGTAATAAATCAAATACATATACTGATTAAAATGACAGCTGTTCTGCATTATTCTGACCATCTATGTGAACAATGGGACTGAATGGAGAATGAATGAACAGAATGCACTATGGGAATTATTTGGGTCTGACCATAAGAAGTCATGAGATATAAGTACTGCATTACTGTGCTTCCAGTAACGTTAAAATAAAAGTCTTTATTAATGTTTTTAAAACGTTTTTTATAGGCTACCTCAAATCCGGTCCTGGAGGGCCACTGTCCTGCAGAGTTTAGTTCCATCCCTAATCAAACACACCTGAACAAGCTAATTAAGATCTTCAGAGTTACTACAAAAAATTGCAGATTGGTGTGTTTGATCAGGGTCTGAGCTAAACTCTGCAGGACAGTGGCCCTCCGGGGCTGGATTTGAGGAACAGTAGGCTACATCGCACATATAGGCTTAAGTTTTTCTGAAACATTTTAGATGGACCTTCATCTAACATTTTTAAATGTCACTTGATTAATAATGTTCAAAAACATTCAAAAGTAACGTTTCAAAAATGTTTGCAAAAGTATAAAATGGGATGTTTCCTTAACATTCGAATAACCAAGAAAAAACAGGACAGAAATAACGTTTTCATAACTTAATATGATATTAGCAAAACGTTCTTAGAAAATATTTTTGTTAGCATAGCTGTAATTCCCACACTGCTCTCCAGTTGAGACAACTGTTTTGGTACCGCTTTAAAACGCAACGCTTGATGACGCGATCCTAAAAACAGCAGACGCAAGACGTCAGTCTGATGCATTAAAAACAGCGCAGACATAACGACAGAAAGCGACTTAAATAAGAATGAAAACTCTCGTTCGAAGTGAAACGGATTATAACTTCCCAACTAAAACACAACTAATAAGGATTTTAAAATGCACGATTTCCCGTTTAACCATTAACAGTGCACAAACTATGCCCTCAATATTAAAACTTCCCATAGTGAAACCATACCCCGGGTCTTTTCCATACTACTCCTCTGGTTTTGTACGAGCTGGGTCCGAGTTCTTTAAAGCCCAGGGATTCGGGTGCGGCTGGGAAAGACGGGTCTGAGAACAGGGTCCCTCTGCTGAGACACTGGCTCCTGAGCGCCTCAAAGTCCTGGTTGAGGTATTTAGTGGCATTTGCGTTAGTTCCAAACCCTGCAGCCTGCGCTCGCTTCTTGGCCAAGGTAGAGGCGACTCCTGACATTTTCCACTTCTGAAGGGCCAAACAAATCTGAGAAATGTGAAAATGTCTTGATCCTTCAACTTAGATTACTGTGACTCTCCGCCCCAAAGTTTTCAGGCGTGGTCAGGCTGTCATGAGCGAGTTATTGCGCGTTTTTACGCACGCAGTGAAGAACAGGAAGAGTATAAAAAGTGCGTTAACATAAATACACTGACAGCTACTGTATCGCTGCTACAACAATGACCATATCATATCTGACTGATCGAGAGTTAGTGTTGCTGTGTTTAGTATTATACTACCCAATAAATATAAACGACTGTTTAGCATACATTTCAAATAATATCTTATTGTTTACATAAAATACTGTTATTTGGCACTACGGCGAAACGGCTTAAATGACATATTAAAGGACCTTTTGAGTTCAAAAGAGCTACTTTTGCGCACATAACTTAGCCTATATTTGTCCATACATGTTCATATTGATATTTTCTTCGTAACGGTGGAGTTGAAAGCCAAAGATTATAGATAGGGACTTTGTGAAAGCTCAATACTCGTTCATTTGCACAAAAGCGCCACCTGTCGGATTTTAAAGGCGGTGCAGACAGAGCGTTGATTTACACACGATGTATATATGTTTTGAATAATGTTTATAAAATTACATGTCAATTAAGCAGATCTATTTTATTGCTTGAGCACTGAATTATATTTTTTACATATAGCTCTCCTGAATAGACCCATAGACTGTAAAAAAAAAAATAAAAATAAGAAAGACCATAAAAATTCTCAAATTAAGTTTTGCTTTCCCTTGGGTGGAGCTTGAAGTCCTGCTCCCCCTCGCTGGATGAAATGGGTGGAGCTAGACGGTCCAACCACACCCTAACCCTACCCATAACCCTATCGCTAAACGTAGCCCCACCCATTAGGTAGTCAGAGGTGGAGCTGGACGTCGTTTCTGCACTGAGCGCCACTTCAGTGATCTCAACAAGGAAACGAAAGAGTTCACCTTATGTAGCCTATCTATGTGGGAGGAGAAGTTAGTGTTTCAGCTGTGAAAATAGTTGACCCTGTACACGGCTTTTACCAGCAGATGTCCTCAGCATGCTGTTTCGAGTGAATAGCTTGTGCAGATAAAAATGCACATAAAATGCAAAGGGCCACAATTTACAACTTGCATCGTAAGATTTTTATTTAGGCCTATCTTTAAGAAAATATTTGTAGTTTTACTGAGTATTTTCAAGTGCAGTTTATTATCTAGCTATGTCTTACCAGTCCTTTAGTGGTTGTCCTACTTGTTACTGAACTTAAAAAAAAAAAAAAAAAATAGCATTAAAAAAAGATTAAGATTAAAACAAACTGTATTCATAATGCAAAAATGCATTCATACAAAGAGTATGAAAAAAATGCATTAAGTAAAACATTCTTGAGCAAAAAACTTAACAAGAACTGATGAAAAGAAGTGTTTCCTAGTGATTTTCACAAGTGATTTCTGGTCTGGCTGTTGCTCACTGGCTGATGAGACAGACTGTCAGTAAGATGAAAACCTTTTTATAGTCTTTTTTTAATATATATATACTTTTTATACTCCGTTCTTGGTGTGAACGGGCCTTTAGGTTTTGAATCTGCATAAACACATTAAATGCTTGGCCATGTCTATGCACACCCTTTTTAATGGTTTTGCCCAGGCCCCTTAATTCCAGAGAAGACAAATCTTGTTTCCTTCTCTGTCAATCCACAAATCAAGGTTTATATAGAAATGGTTACCGAGTCTGGAGTCAAGAATTATTTTTTTTTTGATAGACCTGCACAAAGTCCAGACCTGAATCCCTCCAAATATCTTTAGTATGAACTGCAAGTAGATGCTGTTAGGAACTGTTATGTCTATGGTTTTGACTTTAAATGTTTCACAAACATATAGGGGAGCAAAACTAGTTTGTGCCCTGTTGTTTAGTTGTAACACACATGGTTTAAATACTTCCACACACGCTAACATGAAGAAACTTGCCGTATTTTGGAAGATATCACTGAACATTTATTTAACAATAGCAAAAATAAATGTATTACTTAAGCTAATTTTTCATCTGTATTTTTTGTGTTTATTAAAAATGAGACAAATCTGATATTATTTTAATCTCCTATCTGTTCAAAAACAGTTTAGATAGTTCTTTAGTGCTAACACTAACTAGCAGAAGACATTAACCAGGTTTAAATTCCAGTTGCGCAGATAGGGTTCGTTGTAACACTGCGTTACAATGTGCCCCGCTATTCTATACAGTTACGATACAACTGGCATAATCAACTTTTATGAATTTCTGTTGAGAAACCATGGACAAAAAGGTGAATAAAGACTGAGAGGAAGAACCTGAACATCCAGAAAATATTATTTCAAGGAATGTTCAGCATTTGTACTGGCTCGCCTTTTTGTCTCGTGCTCTGTGCCCAGCAAGCAATTTTATGTCTATTAGACGTCTAATAGCCGTCAAAACATAGCCCGGCCGTCTAGGCTAAAACCAGGCAAAATTTGGGCTGTCAGTGAAAATCTAATAGACGTCTAACCATAACCCAAAAATAGACTAGTCATCAATTAGACGACTATTAGACGACTACATATATATGTCTAATAGACGGTGAATATGGATCTAGGCTAAAATAAGGCTGAATTTGGGCTGTCAGTGAAAATCTAACAGACGTCTAACCATAACCCAAGAGTAGACTAGTCATCAATTAGACGACTATTAGACAACTACATATTTATGTTTAAAAGACGGTTAATACGGGTCTAGGCTAAAATAAGGCAAAATTGGGGCTGTCAGTGAAAATCTAATAGACGTCTATCTATAACCTAAAAATAGACTAGTCATCAATTACACTACTAATGAATGATTACATCTATACATGCAATAGACAACTAAATAATGGCTAAAGGATTCTTTTCACTTAAATATAGGCCTAACAGGTTCTCATAAATGACAATCCATCCAAACAAATTAAATATAAAAGGTTTTATTTAGAAAAAGAACTCAAGATAATGCACAATGATAAAAAAAAAAAAAAATTACAAATACAATACAAATAAACATTAAAAGAAAATTACAACGTGTAACAATAAAATATATAACATTGACAAAAAAAAAAAAAAGTTAAATAAAAAATGTTAAAAATATTTTTTTGGTTTATAAAACAACCTGATTAATTTTCAGTTCCATAAATTCCATGTTTTATGAAAAGCACTCTGAATTACCTTGAACATTGTTGTTGAAATGTGCTATACAAAATAAACTTGCCTTGCCAAATCAAAAACTCATATTTTTATTTCATAATGATCAAAAGATTAAAAGATATACAAGGCTTCCATAACAAATAATAGTAGGGTGCAGAGGTTTCATGTTTACCCCCTTGTATTTAGATAATTACAGAGTTTTAGGGCACAAGGAAACACTACAGTACATGTGCGTTTATGTTAATCTAACCACGTTTTACTCTGAGTCTGCACTGTTACCCGCTAAAATGTCACGGTTCCTACACATAATGTACATAAATAATAAACACATGTCAAAATGAAAAACACAGATACTTACAAGACCAAAAGCAGGAAAGAATTTGCTTTAACATTTGCTGTTGCTTGCTCTCCGTCTCCAACAGTTGTAAAATGCGGAAATGTTTATCGCGAGATCTGGCAACAGTGATCGAGAGTCAACGTTCAAGTCTCGCGTTGCCAGTGGTCATGTCTCAGTAGAGCCACAGTTGCCATCTAGCGGTTGAGAATTGTAAATTTTTATTTAACTTAAAATTAAATACAGTCATATATGTGTGTTGTATATAATTATAATTAATATATGGCTTGGCTATACCCTGATATATATATATATATATATATATATATATATGATATCGTAGAATGTAGGATTGTGTGACAGCAAAAATATGCTGTTTCAAATATATACTTGCATATAAATGTATATTATACTTGCATATAAATGTATAAATGCAAGTATATCAAGAACCCCACAAGCTTTGTGGTCGAAAATGACTTAACACTATTTTGGTTACACTCTGGTCTGAATCAGGGCTATAGCCAAGCCGTAAAAACTAGACTATAAATTGCCTCGATTTCGCTGGGTGGACTAAAAGCAGACTACACATAGCCTATCCAATTCAGAGCTAAATCGTGACTACATATAGACCATGTCATGAAATGCCACTTAAATCTTGTAGAAATCATTGACATTGCGAACATGATGAGATATCAACCATCTCAAGCACTTCCTGTCCAAAAACTACAATAAATCAGGATTGACTATAGGTGGGCTACAAATAGCCGGTCTGACTATGAGCTAAATCGTGGCTACGCACAGCCTACACAATATAACATGTCATAGATGTGAAACCAAACACCTTGTAATCACTGTTAACTTCACTTACATGATGCAATAACATACAACTCGCAAGTTATTTTGGCAAAAACGACATGTAACCAAATGAAAGATTATTTTGGCTAAAAGTGGGTTACACATAGCCGGACTATATCGGGTCTATAGTTAACCGAGACGGTGAAATGACGGCTATTGCTTGCTGGGTGAGAGCTGTGAGTGGAGGGAGACGAGTGTTTTTGTTCAGCTCTGTGTTTTTCTGAATGTCTGATTATATTTCTTCATCTCTTTGCATGTATTGTTTTGACCTTTGCTGTATTTTGCAGTGTTCATTGTCAAACTACAAAATTATTTAAATTTGAATTTCTAAAAAATGCTATTATTTTATATGAAAAAAATAATTACTTACTTATAATTACTTATTACTTAAATAATTACTTGTCTTTTATTGACAAAATATTTTAGTTTGTCATGTTTTTTTTTTTTTATTAAGTCATGGTCATGTTACAATGTGCCCCATCACATGTTACAATGTGCCCAACCTATGGGGCATGTTGTCATATTTCACTTCTCTTCATTCGGGGTAAATAACAGTCCCTCCAGAAAAACGCGGATTTTTTTTTGTGATTGTTGCGGGCAAAAATCCTTGATTTTGCGGCACGTTTTCTTAAAAAATGCGATGGAATATGCGGGATATTTTTGCAATTTTATGCGATGAAATTGCGGGAACTTGCAAAAACTGCGGTTTGATGAAAAAGAGAAAAAAAAGGTGATTCCCCCAACACCCTGTTCTCACTAGGCTACTACCTTAATGTAAAGAGTCATTTCTTATTACTTCCTCTGATAAGCAAGCATACTAAATCTCAGAATATTTAAGTTCTCATTCTGTTTTATTTCAGACCTTAATTAACATATGGCTCAAACTTCCGTCTGTGGTCCAACACGCAGTTGCACGGAGTGCAAAATAATTTGCAACACACCGGGAAACTGCTTCGCGCGGTCTTTTGCGCTCATTTTTAGGTGCGTTCCATTCGACCGTAAGTGGACTGCGAAGTGGACTTCACAGGGTATTTCGCCGTCTTAAGTGAGATTCCATTCCGAAGGGAGCGAACATGCTCCGTTTGAAGGGCACTGCGAACGGCACAGGGAATAAGGGAACATCGATACATCACTTCACAGGAAGTAGAGAGGTAAAATCTCCCAACTGTCATTGCGCACCGCGTCACCAGACAGAACTACGATGGAGCAGAGCCATTGAAAGAGTTATTAAAGGTCCCGTTCTTCGTGAACCCATGTTTCAAACTTTAGTTAGTGTGTAATGTTGTTGTTAGAGTATAAATAAAATCTGTAAAATTTTAAAGCTCAAAGTTCAATGCCAAGCGAGATATTTTATTTAACAGACGTCGCCTACATCGAACGGCCAGTTTGGACTACATCCCTCTAATGCCTTCTTTAATGACGTCACTAAAACAGTTTTTTGACTAACCTCCGCCCACAGGAATACACAAGAGTTGCGTTTGTAGAGTGTGTTTGTCGCCATGTCGTCGAAACGCTGTTATTTTCACATGGGCGTCGGAAGCAAAAAAAAATGTAGGTGGGTCCTCCCTCCAAATTTATATATATATATATATATATATATATATATATATATATATATATATATATATATATATATATATATATATACATTAGATAGATAGATAAAATGGCAATCAATCGGTAGTTATTGATTTTTTTTTAATAGAACAACGAGACACAAACCTTTACATTCAATCGCGCACAACTGGAGAAACACACAATTACCTTTGATTTCGTTAGATAGAAAATAAGCAGGGCCGTACGCAGGGTTTTATATTTACCGAGGTCAGAAAATGTGTTATGCTAGGGGGGTTCGGGGGCATGCTCCCCCGAGAAAATTTTGATTTCCTTGGTGTACATATATGCATTTTAAGACATTTTAAGGCCAACAAATTGGATAACAATAGCTTTAAAACCATGTCAACAAATACATACATGCACGCAGTTTTGAGGCAGCTTTAATCGCATGTTTGATAATTTCATTTTCAAACGACGGTCATTGCTCGTAGTTTCTATTGCGCTTTATTTTAGCTATAATAAAGTAATTATGCATCGCGCGCCGGCGCATTTGCGCATGCAATTCTTGAGTGCGCGCCACGAGCACAGTATAATGACTGATTGGACAGTCGTGTTATTTTTTCTGAGTTTTACCGACATAGCCTGACAACATCTCATCTGACCGCAGTTCACTGTTGTTCAAGTGAAGCTCACTCGTCGTCACCTGCACCTTTTCCGCGCTCGTTTGACTTGCGCCTGGCGCTGAGGCGAAGTCGGAATGCGCGTCTGAAAAGTGTCCCGTTTGTTGTGGTCGTAAAGAGACATTTCTTTATAAACACAGCGTTTTACTTGGCGATGTTTTAAAAAATATTTTTATTTTTGGTATTTTTTAATGCTCTGTTGGTGGTTTGTGGAGTAGCATCACCTTAGGGGGATTAGACAAATGCTGAATTAGAGACGGTAAAAGTGAGTGGGTCCAATATCATTGGTCTTAAAAAAGTGGGTGGGTCTTGTCCCACCCACATACAATGGTTCCGACGCCCATGGTACATTAATAAACATTGATCAGATTATATGCAGTCATTAAAACTATTCTAATGTAGGAGTGGAATTTGGAGACCAATATTACAGTTTTAAAATTGGGATAAAATTTTAAAAGAAAGAACACAACAATTTACTGTAATTCTACCATTTCAATACCATTTTACATTTGCAGCAATGGTTACAGCTATAATTCTACAATATAAAAAATAAAACATTACATAAACAATACATAATTAACGTCTTTAGTGGCATATATAAAATGTAGGCTACACAGACATATCAAACTATTATTCAGTAGATGGAGAAAAAATAAAGAAGAAAATAAATTATGGTACATAATTTTCTATTTATTAAAGCACAGGCACAAAAAAAAAGGCATTGACAAATTGGCTGAAACTGACCCAAACTGAATTCCATCATAAATAGCTTATAAATAGGAAGTTAAGCAAAAGGAAAATAGCACTTGCTTTAACACGAATCCTTTAAAAAAAATGTTCATTTGTTCAATTAAATTCTCATTATTCATTTACCCTGATGCACAACTGATGCATCATTTACCCTGATGCACAACTTCAGCAGAACACAGATATGTTTAGAAAGAAATTTGAAATCTGTAGATGCATACCATGAAAATAAAAGACTGCAATCATTTGGAAAGAAATCAAATAATGTCTTATAGCAAAACAATAGGTGTATAACAAAACAAACAAAATAAATAAAGCTTTAAAAGCTCGTCCTGTTTGCACTCAATTCATTAAGAAGCTGTGTAACAAATATGTTACCATGTTCATGTGAAAAGAAAGTGATGCTTTGATTGCAATAGAAGAATGAACTTCACATGGGAGTTTAAAACCGAATTTCAAACAGCATCAGAGCCCTGTTCAGATGCACTAGTTTAAAGGTGAGGATGTTTTACTTATTGGAACCCATTTTCTTGCATTATATATGCATACAGATCTTAAATTTCCTGCAGATTAAAAAAATGCATTTGTGTTCTGAAAAAGAAAGTCATGTGCACCTGAATGGCATCAGAGTAAGTAAACAATGAGAATTTTCATTTTTGAAACTATACTGCTTTATAGTTTAATCATTATGATAAAAATGTTAAAAAAACAATGTTAAAGAGAAAAGTGTAAATCGCACAGTCCAATGAGAAGAACTAGTTTGTCTATAAACCTTAAGAAGAGTCCACTTTTTTCCCTTTATGTTAGAAAATGCAACACATGACAAAAGATTTATCATTAACACTGCACATGGCTGTTGTGTTCTTTCTATTACACTTTTAATCCCAGTTTTTAAACTGTAATATTGGTCCCCAAATTCCACTCCTACAGTAGAATTGTTTTAAATGACTGCATATAATCTGATCACTGTTTACTAATGTACTAATTTACTAATGCTCGGACACACTTGGTCTCTCTCGCGCAGGTTCGCTCGCTCTCGGACAACTCGATCTCTCTCGCGCGCATATTCGGTCTCTCTCGCGCAAGTTCGCTCGCTCTCGGACGCACTCGGTCTCTCTCGCGCGCACACTCGGTCTTTCTCGCGCAGTGTCGCTCGCTCGCGGCCGGCGTTCGCTTCACTTTTGTCCAGTCCGGCGCCTCATACAGGCGAGGCTAGGCGCATCTCAAACAAGCCTATTGATTTGCGTGCTTCATCACACTGGTTTCACCACGGGTTTTGCAGATGATGTTCACGTCGCGTAATTACGTCACTTCATAAGGTTCCCATGGCAATAGAGGGTATGCATCGACGTCACTTTCCCGCCGAAAGCGCGCTCCCTCAGCTGGACTGAGTGGCAAAAGAACCTGCTGCGTGACTGGATTTAACAGGGGAAACTGCGAAAACGCGAGTAAAACTAACGAATTAAAGGTTGGAATTGAATGTGTTCCTTACAACTTGTCAAATAAACCTAATCCATGGACATGCAGCCAGGAGTCGTGTTTCCTGACATTTATATGTGCCTGATTTCGACGGCGGGGAAATAACGTTACATAAAGCAAATTTGCCTGTGAATATTTTATATAACTACAATATAGGTAGGTTTAAATCCGAGTAATCACTTATATCAATGTTATATCGTCATATTGTCCAGCCCTAAAACATAGCCTATATAGTTTTATAGTATAGTTTTTGTCAGTGTTGTTTATTGAAAAACCAATTATGCAGAATATAAGATGGAAAATATTTAATTGATGAGTTGTCAACACAATATACAACAATACAATATATACGGTATGATTTCACCTCAAAATCCAACAATTTGACACAAAATGATAACTGCAAATCCATGTTTCTCTGCCTGGAGTCCAGCTGTTTCTGTGAATTGCAGCGGTCCATTTGCTTTTTCCCTGTTGCTTTCTGCAGTTTTTAAATATATACTTCAGGTTTTGTGTCAAAGCTATTTGTACAGTCAATCACAAATCTCTTTCGAATTTTAAAGACGTGGCGAGGCGCTGAGCTTCGCGTCCGGTGTCCGAGCCCCTTCAGTCTTTTGCCACTCAGTGGGCGTGACCGCAGTCGTAACGGTCGACGGTGACGTCACGTGCATACCCTCTATAGGGGGGAAATAATGGCGCTTTACTTGTGTGAAGTAAATGCAATATTTTTCAACTTTTTGCTAAGATATATGTGACTTTTTTGCAACGAAAATACAGGGATTATGAAATCATGCTAGCTCAGCAAATTTTGCTTGCTGAAATCGGCAATTTATGCGGCCAAAGCGTGGCGTATTTGAAAAAAATGCGACCCCGCATAAATATGCGGACTTTGGCTGATTATGCATTAAATCAGGCGATCGCATAATCACGTTTTTCTGGAGGGACTGAAATAAAGAATAAAGTATACACTGTATTAAAGGTGCTAAAGAGGATGTTTTGTTTTATACATTTTTGCAATATTACTTGGAACTGTCTTTACTAACTGATAAAAGACTATTTATTAGGTGCACTGAAAGGAATAATATTAATATACATCATCTGTGCACGAGGTAGGGCCTTAAAAACATCAGCCAATCGTTTACACGATCATCGCGTAAACGATTGGCCCTCTGGCTTGTCAGTCACTGCCGTGACGTTCCTTGTGAGAGACGTGCGCGGATTGGCCCTCTGGCTTGTCAATCATTGCCATGACGTTCCTTGTGAGAGACGAGCACGGCTGCGCGCTCCGGTAACTTTCCACACTCTACAGGCGCCACATGCAATGTTTTTGTCAGGAGACAGGAGTAACAACTGCAGATTATGAGTTACCTGCGGTGAGTCCGACATAATGAATCCACTAACACGACACAGCGAATGCCGGTGGTAAACACTCGTGTTCCAATACTCGTGCACTAGTTTTGGGAGGCGTTCCTTTGAAATGAGCTGTGAAGGAGGGGGGTTGTTCTTATGCATGCGCTCATTTCAAAAACTCAGTAACAGTCTTTGGTTTCTCAGTCGACGAAAAGATCCTCTTTAGCACCTTTAATGAAACAAAGCCACATATTTGTACCAGACATGTGTGAAATTAATGTTGAACAAGATAAATTCTCTGAACCCTAAGAAGATTTACACGAGAAAGTCAAAAAGCGTAAGGTTGTGCCCCGGTCTCCCCTATGGGTATGTTGTTTGGGTGTCTGGCTATAGGGTAGATCCAAACATAGTTCCATAGTTGGGTAAACAAGGGAACACAGTAAAGCCATTTGAGTCAACTATATGATGAAGGGTTAAATTCTAAAGTGACAAAGTTTTATTAAAGGCAATTTTACACGTAACAACTTAATTACAATATCTAGTTTTATATTTTGATTGGCTATCTTGTGTTTCATATATTTTATTTTATGGTTTTATCTGGCATAGCCTATAAGAAAATATTTCACTATTTATCTTTAATGAATTAATTAATTAATCAATGAATAAATAAATAAATTTGAATATATCTATAATAAATAAGAATCCAAGGCACTTTCCGGTTCCAAAATATTAAAAAGCCTTTATTCAAACATGGCTCACTCTAGAAACATTAAAAAATGACTAAAATACTGCACACTGATGCATGTCAGCCATCCAGCATTTCCCAGAGTGCGTCAGGTACAAAATTAGTCACAGGTGTAGGTATAATCAGTTGCTCAGTAGAAATGGGAGAAACCAAAAAGACCATAACAGGGGGACCAATAATATCATTAACTATTTCAAATTATAATCAGTAATCACATGTATCAAAAAAGAGAGAATAATAATAATTCCAACAATAATCATAATGGTAATGATTTTACAAAAATGAAGTTAAATCTAATTCTTCATTCAACCCAGGAAAAATGGTAGCTTTTAACTGAAAAATCCAAAAGGCTTCCCTTTGTAAAAGTCTTTGTAATCTATTGCCCTTTCTAATAGATCCAGTTACAATTTCCAAAGCAATAATTCTAAAAGTCTGGCCCACATAAAAACAGTTCCAAGGACACTGAAGCTTATAAATTACATATGTACTTTTACAATTAATAAAGGATCTAATTGAATACATTTTCTTTGTGCAAATGATTTGGTTTGAATTACATTCTTACAGTGATTGCAGTGTCCACACATAAACATTCCTTGTTTCCGCTGCGTCCATCAGGACACTTTGGGAATGCCTTCAGTGTGATGGCATTTGATGCACGTATGTCAGCTAGTCCAATGGCGAGATTGAGCGTCACGGCGGGTGACTTGGATACCTCTTTTCAATCACCTGTTAAAACCAATAATGATGAAACAATTTAAAATGCCATTTTTTTATTGTTATTGTTTTGTCATTTTTATTAATTTCTGTCTTCAATTTGAAATTAAATTGTTCTCTTTTATTATTGTCATTCCCCTTATATTCCACCAGCGTTTTCATGGTAAATTTGCCTATGCGTTTTTTTTTTTTTCTTTACATATTTTATATCTCATTTGGTCCATTTGTACAACTTCACCTTATCCATGTCACACTGGACAAAAATTTGTTTTGACTTCCCTTGCCTGTGTTTGCTGTTGTTGTTTACTGCAAACATGAATCTAAAGTTTTTGTGTGTGTGTGTGTGTGTGTAGTTGTGTTTGTTTCTGTCATGTGATTGTACTGTCAATCTGTCGGTGAATCTGAAAATGCTACTATAAATATAATATTAAAAAAAATAAAAAAGACAACATCAGGGTTAGTGGGAAAAGCGTATATGGCAGCAGGTCAGGCTGGTGCATGTCTGCATACTATGTCAATACTGAAGGCTTATCAGACTGATCTGTTGAAGGATCTGGATTTATCAGATTTATCGAGAACAGCCACAGATTTATCTCTTACGGCCACCAAGGAGACCGCCAGAGCAATTGGGCAGTCTATGGATGCCTTGGTGGCAACAGAGAGACATTTTCCAGATAGCAAGCAATGATCGAAACAATGTTAAATCAATGTTAATTTGTCAACGTTAACCTCATTGAATCAATATTACTTTTGCACCCACAATTAATGTTGAAAAAACGTTGAAATTTCAACAAAAAAAAATCAATGGTGATGGCATTGAATCTATGTTACAATGTGATGTTGGTTCAACATCATGCTTGCACTCTCAGAAAATGAAACACAACTACAACTGACTTAAAACCACACAGCCTGAAATCAACTGAATATAAAAGAAGACAATAAATCTCTCAAGATCTCAGCAGAAGTTCTTATTGAGAATTAACAGAGGTTTAGATGTTGATGTTTTATTGAAAATGTTGGTCACCGTTTTGGTGATCAGTATTTCCTTTAGTTGGACAGTTTGACTCTTGGCTTTTTGTGGTATAGTATAGTGATATAGTTTTCTGCCTCATAAAGCAGAGTACTTTACTAAGCTTGTTCCTGACCAAAAGTGGTTATTTGTTCCTAAAATATTATGTTCACCAATAATATTTCTTGCCACAGATCATGTTCTGATTTCTTTAAAAATACAATATGGGAAAAAAATATTTTGACACACACAGACATCAAGAATCAGCATATGAATCTCAACAATGGTGACATCCTTCATTCCGCAATGCATGCTGGGAGCCACCATAGTATAAAACTTATGACTCCCAGCATGCATTGCGGCATGAAGCATGTCACCATTGTTGAGATTTATATGCTGATTCTTGATGTCTGTGTATCTAAAGATTTTTTTTTTTAATTGCTTTTTAAAAGTCAAGATTCAGTATGTCTGATCTGTAGCAAGAAAGTATTGTTGGTGAACGTAACCTATTAAAAACAAATATAAACTTTTGGTCAGGAGTACAATTAGTAAATGATTTTGCTTTATGATGATAAAAACTATATCACTTGATCATTTTGTTTCTGGTTTCTTTGCAATAAATGATGTGTTTTGGTAAACACTGTTACAAAAACCACAAACTCACACAAAAAGCCAAGAGTCGAACTGCCCAACTAAAGGAAACACTGATCACCAAAACGGTGACCAAACATTTTCACTAAAACATCTAAACCTCTGTTAATTCTCAATAAGAACTTCTGCTCTTCTTGAGAGATTTATTGCTTCTTTTATCTTCAGTTGATTTCAGTTTGTGTGGCTTTAAGTCATTTGTAGTTGTGTTTCATTTTCTGAGAGTGCAAACATTGATTCAGTGCCATTACCATTGAGTTTCTGTTGAAATTTCAACATTTTTTCAACATTAATTGTGGGTGTAAAAGTGATATTAATTCAATGAGGTTAATGTTGACACATTAACATTGATTTAACATTGTTTCAAAAAGTTACAAAATTTGTTGACTCTTTCATGAGTCAGCTAGATATTTCCACTACCCGTTTGAAAAACGATTGGGAAGAGGAAATAGATGTTCAGATCTCTGAGGAGGACTGGGGAAAATGTCTTAAAAATATATACACCTGTTCTATTAATGCTAGACACCAGCTTATTTAGTATAAGGTGTTGTTCTAGGGTTAAAGGTGATAGAGAGGATTTTTTCGTCGACTGAGAATCCAAAGACTGTTACTGAGTTTTTGAAATGAGCGCATGCGTAAGAACAGCCCCCCTCCTTTACAGCTCACTTCAAAGGAACGCCTCCCAAAACTAGTGCACGAGTATTTGAACACGAGTGTTTACCACCGGCATTCGCTGTGTCGTGTTTTTTGGATTCATTATGTCGGACTCACCACAGGTAACTCATAATCTGCAGTTGTTACTCCTGTCTCCTGACAAAAACATTGCATGCAGCGCCTGTGGAGTGTGGAAAGTTACTGGAGAGCGCAGCCACGCTCGTCTCTCACAAAGAACGTCACAGCAGTGACTGACAAGCCAGAGGGCCAATCCGCGCACGTCTCTCACAAGGAACGTCACGGCAGTGATTGACAAGCCAGAGGGCCAATCGTTTACGCGATGATCACATAAACGATTGGCTGATGTTTTTAAGGCCCTACCTCGTGCACAGATGATGTATATTAATATTATTACTTTCAGTGCACCTAATAAATAGTCTTTTATCAGTTAGTAAAGACAGCTTCGAGTAATATTGCAAAAATGTATAAAACAAAACATCCTCTTTAGCACCTTCAAACTCAATACTTTCTATTTTCTTGGAGGCCTTTTTTCAATCACCTGTTAAAAACCAATAATGATGAAACAATTTAAAATTTCATTTTTTTTATTGTTTTTTTTTGTTTGTTTGTTTTTTTGTCATTTTTATTAACTTCTGTCTTCAATTTGAAATCTAATTGTTCTCTTTTATTATTGTCACTCCCCTTATATTCCACCAGCATTTTCATGGTAAATTTGCCTATGCATTTTTTTTCTTTACATATTTTATATCTCATTTGGTCCATTTGTACAACTTCACCTTATCCATGTCACACTGGACAAAAATTTGTTTTGACTTCCCTTGCCTGTGTTTGCCGTTGTTGTTAACTGCAAACATGAATCTGAATGGAGGATTTTTGTGTGTGTAGTTGTGTTTGTTTCTGTCATGTGATTGTATTGTCAATCTGTCGGTGAATCTGAAAATGCTACAATAAATATAATATATATATATAAAAAGACAACAAAAGGATTAGTGGGAAAAGCGTATATGGCAGCAGGTCAGGCTGGTGCATGTCTGCATACTATGTCAATACTGAAGGCTTACCAGGCTGATCTGTTGAAGGATATGGATTTATCAGATTTATTGAGAAACAGCCACAAATTTATCTCTTACGGCCACCAAGGAGACCGCCAGAGCAATTGGGCAGTCTATGGATGCCTTGGTGGCAATAGAGAGACATTTGTGGCTTAATCTGTCTGAAATAAAAGATAAAGACAGGGCTTTTCTCCTTGATGCCCCGCTTGCACCCTCTGGCCTCTTCGGCGATGCTGTTAACTCGGTCGATAAGAGGTTTCAAGAGACCAAGAAGCAAGCAGAGGCGTTTAAAAAATATCTACCACGCCGCAATCCATCCTCTTGGGCTGCTGGGCGTGAGCAGCCCCAGCCGTATAGCTCCTCATATTGAGCACAATAAAAAGAGAGTGTCGCATCTTGTGCTCCACCTCAGAGATACAGAGGACTGGGCCGAAGGCTGATCTGAGGGTCGTGCTTCAGGCTAAGAAGGTTTTGGGTCAGAAGAGGTCCTGACGCCAGTGGCAGCCCCCGCGGGGTGGAGTAGTGTTCACCTCAGTATATGGTGCCCGCACCACCTCGTTGCCCTCAGGGGACCATTCTGCCAACCCCACCACCTCTGGTGCCTCGGGACGCAGCGGTTTCCAGCAACCTTGTGATGCAGTGTTCACAAGACACTGCATCGCACTCACATCCTCTGAGGAGGCTAAAAATACAGTCAAATCAGTTGGTTCCTTTCAGTACCCATGCTTCAGGTCATCGAGATGGCTGTTCTCAATACACCAGAGGCCAGCCTCAAGGCTGGTTCCCTTAGTAGATTTTCTGGCAGAATGGAAACGTCTACCAAATGTGTCGCTTATGGGTCCTTCAGGTCATCGAGATGGCTGTTCTCAATACACCAGAGGCCAGCCTCGAGGCTGGTTCCCTTAGTAGATTTTCTGGCAGAATGGAAACGTCTACCAAATGTGTCGCTTATGGGTCCTTCAGGTCATCGAGATGGCTGTTCTCAATACACCAGAGGCCAGCCTCGAGGCTGGTTCCCTTAGTAGATTTTCTGGCAGAATGGAAACGTCTACCAAATGTGTCGCTTATGGGTCCTGCAGACTATAGAAAAAGGCTACAAAATCCAGTTTGGGTTCCGACCACCTCTATACAACGGGGTGCTACAAACATTAGTGCGTCCCGAGCAGGCTCTGGTAATGGAACAAGAAGTAAAAACCCTGTTAGCGAAGGAGGCTATAGAATGGGACACTGTAACCGACAGAGAGTCAGGTTTTTACAGCCGTTACTTAAGTGTTCCAAAAAAGGATGGAGGGTTGCGCCCTATATTAGATCTGTCACTCACTGTAAAACAGTTTCAGAGACTGTTGGGTCTGATGGCAGCTGCGTCCAATGTGATACCTTTTGGCCTGCTGTATATGAGACCCTTACAGTGGTGGCTCAGGAGCAAAGGGTTTTCCCCGAGGGGGAACCCTCTTCGTATGATCAAGATCACGCGGTGGTGTCTCCGCGCCTTGGTTATATGGAGGAAAAATTGGTACCTGTCCCAGGGTCCTGTGTTGGGAGCTCTATGTCATCGAGTTACCCTGACGACAGACGCTTCTCTTACAAGCTGGGAGCGGTAATGGAAGGCCATTCAGCTCAAGGGCTGTGGAGGAGTCATCATCTCTCAAGGCACATAAATCACTTGCTTACGAGGTCTCTGGTCAGCAGTATCCACTATCTGTCAAAGCTCACTCTACTAGGGGTATGGCGGCCTCCAAGGTTTTAATCTTGGGGGTTTCCCTCAAAGAGGTCTGTGATGCGGCAGGCTGGTCCTCGCCACTCACATTTGTGAGATATTATGATCTCGACCTGGACGCAGCTCCAGGTTCTTCAGTGCTCTTGTCTTAGAGTGTCTCAGTTTCACATGGACAGGCATTTTGGAAGTATGGTGTTTTGGTACATTGTTCCCAAAGCGTCCTGACGGTCTCAGCGCGAGTTCCCTTGAAAGGGTACGTCTCAGGTTATGACTATAACCACTTTGGATAATTCCCCAGTTCTTATTTATTATACACTTGATCTCATGTGAGACAGTACTAAATTCCATAACAAAATACGGTCGTGTGGAGCTGTTCTTCTTACTTTTCTTTTTGAGTAGGTCATCCTGTTGTAGTAGTGTCACTTTATTCAAAGCCTGATCGACCACTCTTTTTTGATTATCTCTTTGTTTAAAACGATATTTCATATCCATAGCCAGATGATTAAAATCTGAGTCTTGATCGCATATCCATCTTAATCTTTGGAATGCTTTCTGTCAGATGTTTGGGATGAAAGCTCTTTGCACGAAGGATGGTGTTATGGTCTGTATTTCTGAAAAGTGAAGTATGCAGATGTCCCTCTTGTTCTTTATAAATAATAATGTCTAAAAATATATATTTTATCCTGATTATATTCAAGACTTGACTTAATGTATGTATTTATGGAGTTCAAAAATGCATGAAAACTTTGTAGTTTGGTTTCATTTGCTTCAAAAATCATACAGATGTCATCAATATATTTGGTCCACCATTTTATTCTCTTAAAGAAAGGATTAATCGTTGCATTGAATACAGACTCCTCCTCCCACTGTCCCAAGAAAAACATGCTCCCATAGCTGTACCTTTAAGCTGATGGAAGAAGGTATCTTCAAACACAAACACATTATGTTTCAAGGTCCATTCCGTTAGTGTCAGGATAAATTCTGCTGGAGGGCTCTCATCCATCAATTCAGATGTTAAATAGTATCTTAAGGCTTGAAGACCTTCATTATGGTTGATGTTCGTGTATATAGCCTCCACGTCCATGACTACCAACAAAGAAGCAGGATCAACAGACTCAATATCCTTGATTTTTTTCAATTGTGTCTGTTATGTCATGAATAAAGGCTGGAATGGTGGGTACCAAAGGCTTAATAAAATGATCAATGTATTGTGAAGATGGTTCCAAGAGACTCCCATTATTCTAAATAATAGGACGTCCAGGGGGTTCATTCAAATTTGTATGAATTTTTGGCAACATATAAAAACATGCAACACATGGATTTTTGGCATAGAGAAATTTAAATTAATTGTCCGTAATCCAGCTCTTTACTCTTGCATCAGTTAATAAAGATAACAGTTCTTCTTTCATCATTTCTGTTGGATCATTCCGTAGAGGTTGATAAAAGTCCTCATTCTTAAGTTTTCGATAGGCCTCTTCTATATACAAATGTCTACGCCATATTACTACAGCTCCGCCTTTATCCGCTGGCTTAATGACCAAGTCCTTGTTATTTGATAGGGAGATCAATGCGTCTTGCTCTTTTTTTGTTAAATTCTTTTTCAATGGTTTGACATCCTTCTTAAAAAGTAATTCTACATCATGATTAACCTTTTTAACAAAGGTATTGATGATTGCATTCTGAATTGGAGACAGAAAGAGAGATTTTGGTTTAAACTTTTTGGGATTTTGGGATTTCTTGGGGGCTCTTGATTCTCTCCTGACATATTACTCGGTATGTAGGTTGTTCGTGCTCTCAACTGCAAATTCAGATGAAAACGGAATAAGTCAATTTTGGTTTTAAAATCTGTCGTTTGATGCATCGGAGCAAATGAGAGGCCTTTTGATAAAGCTTGTACAGAATCATCTCTTAATGGAAAGCTTGACAGATTCACCACAGTGTCCGTTTGGTAAAACTGCGTGTAATTGTTTAACTGTCTTCTTTCTCCCTCTCCTTGTCTTTCTCTTGCTTTTGAGTGGTCCATTATTGGTTTGTGTAACAAGTGGATTGTTAGTTTTCCTGTCATGTTCCCAAGGGGACAGATTTGAGTGATGCACGATCGGAAGTGAGTGACGTTCAGACAGAGAACTAGGTTTTGGCACTTGTAATGCTGTTATGCACATGTGATAAATAAAGTAAGCAAGGATACTGCTTTAATCGTCCATTCTGTATAGTTTGATTAAACAGATCAGAATGAAACATGGTGGCAGCGGTCGTGAATTCAGCCGAAGTTAGTACCGAGCCGTGAAGAGTGAAAAGTGCCGCTAGCTTGTTGTAGTTAGCCTAGCCCGCAAGCTCGAGCAAGGGACTGCACAGTGTTTACGGAGTCTTGCCGGAGCAGAAAAGAGCGCCAGATGTCGCGATGGATGGTCTCAAGCCGCCTCCAACACTTTGTTTGGATTCAGCCAACTTAGCGAAAACTTGGAAAAGTTGGAAAGAGGAGTTTACGCTGTATACAGACCTCACTATGCCCGATGCAGAGGAGACAACTAAAGTTAAGTTGTTTAATTACCTCCTCGGAGAGAGAGGGAGGGAACTTTTAGCAACGTTGACAAGCGGTGATACATCTGCGAGGGGGACAGTGAGTACAATGATGACGCAGTTTGATAAACATTGCAATCCGCAACTGAATGAGACTGTGGAGCGATATAAGTTTTTTGTTAGAGACCAAGGACAAGACGAAAACATTGACAGATATGTCACAGATTTGAGAGTATTGGCCAGCACATGCAATTTTGGTGACATTAAGGACTCACTAATAAGAGACCACATTGTGTGTGGTACACAGAGCCCTGCGATGAGGGAAAGACTGTTAAGGGAAGAAAACTTAACGCTAGATAAGTGCATGCAAATATGCAGAGCTACTGAACTGTCAAAAGAGAACAGCAAAACAATACAAGGTAAAACGGTGGAAGAAATACATGCAATGAAGAAGAATCCAAAGAGAGACAAAAAGGAGAAGATTAACTGTAACTTTTGTGGCGAAACACATGAGAAAAATAAACACAGATGTCCAGCCTATGGAAAGAAGTGTAAGAAGTGTGGAAAAGAGAATCACTTTGCTGCAAAATGCAAGTCCAAGTTTGAGAAAAACAAGGGCAGACCAGTACACACAATTTCAGAATCAAGTGAGTCGTGTGAGGATATCATGACAATAACAGACATCAGTGAAAACCAAGAGACAATAAATCAGGTGAAAGAAGCACACAGCAAAAGTCAACATCTCTTTGCAGGTATGTTGTTGGACAAAAAGCTAGTTAACTTTCAGATAGACTGTGGTGCTACTTGTAATGTTATCCCAATGCAACTGTTGAACCCAAATATACAATTGGAAAACACAGAGAAAGTACTTGTCATGTACAACAAAAGCAGATTACGACCACTTGGAAAATGTAAAGTCAAACTCTGAAATCCGAGAAATGATAAACTATATAGACTTGAGTTTCAAGTGGTGGACCAGGTGGACAGGATCCCGCTACTGGAAAGAAAAGCTAGTGAAGCCATGAAATTGATCAAAGTACAGTATGAGAACATACTGGCGATTGACAGTATAGTGAAAACACAATGTACAGACAAAACGACTGACAACATTGAGCAGCTGACAAATATGGAGAAAATAAAGGGAGAGTTCGGAGATGTTTTCACGGGCGTTGGCTGCCTAGAAGGCGAGTACAACATTGAAATAGACAAAAGTGTACCACCAGTAAAACTGCCTAAACGCAGAGTGCCTGTTGCAATGATGACTCCACTCAAAGAGGAACTAAAGAATCTTGAAAGCCAAGGAATCATAGCACCTGTGGAGCGCAGCACTGACTGGATAAGCAGTATGGTGTCAGTGACGAAACAAAATGGAAAGCCAAGGATCTGTATAGACCCCAAACCACTGAATAGAGCACTAAAAAGGAGCCATTTTCCTCTTCCGACCATTGATGATGTTCTGCCAGGACTCTCAAAATCCAAGGTATTCACTGTTTGTGATGTAAAGCATGCTCAAGCTGGATGAAGCGTCCAGCTACCTCACCACGTTTGCAACCCCATTCGGACGGTATCGTTGGCTCAGGATGCCAATGGGTATAAGTCCAGCTCCGGAAGTCTTCCAAAGGAAACTCATGCAAGCACTAGAAGGCTTACCGGGTTTGTATATCATTGCGGATGATATACTGATCACGGGGGAGGGTGACACACAAGAGGAAGCAGACAAAGATCATGAGGAAAACTTGAGATGTTTTCTAATGAGGTGTAGACAAAGAGACATTAAGCTCAATGCAGACAAGTTTAAACTGAGGAGAGAGTCTGTACCCTACATTGGACACTTGCTGACAGCAGAAGGCCTCCGCATTGACCCAGAGAAAGTGCGGGCTGTGCGGGAGTTACCGAGGCCTACAGATGTTAAGGGGGTACAGAGACTTGTAGGTATGCTGAACTACCTGTCAAAGTTTTGTGATCATCTTTCTGATGACTGTGAAGTTTTGAGAGAACTTACACACAAGGAGAACATTTGGGAATGGACTGAGGTGCACGAGACAGCTTTTAAACGATTGAAAGACAAAATAACAAATGCACCACTGCTCAAGTACTATGACCAAAATGAGGAGTTAACCCTACAATGTGATGCCTCAGAGACAGGACTAGGAGCAGCCCTGACACAGAGAGGTAAACCTGTGGCATTTGCGAGCAGAGCGCTGACACCCACTGAAAGGGGTTATGCACAGATCGAAAAAGATGTTTGGCCATAGTGTTCGGAATGGAAAAGTTCCATCAATATACTTATGTTAGAAAAGTGACTGTTCAAAGTGACCATAAGCCACTGGAGAATATTGTGAGAAAACCGCTACTTAGTGCACTAAAGAGATTACAAAGAATGTTACTCAGGCTGCAGAAATACGACATTAATGTGATCTATGTGCCTGGGCGAGACATGCTACTAGCTGACACACTAAGCAGAGCTTATTTACTTGACAGCAATCAGGGAGACACAGAGACAGATCTAGAGACTGTTAACATGATTACCTACTTACCAATCTCTGCAGAAAGACTATCAGCTATTCGCGATGCAACAAGGGAAGACACAAAGTTGCAGGAAGTGATTAAGTTGATTCTTACAGGATGGCCTCAGAACAAAAAAGACATTGAGCAAAACATTCAACACTATTTTGCTTTTCAGGACGAGCTGAGCTTTCAGAATGGCATAGTGTTTAGGGGAGAAAGAGCAGTTATTCCTGACACACTAAGAGCTGACCTGACCAGCCGCATACACTCAACACATCTGGGAGTGGAAGGTTGCCTCAGACGAGCATGCGAGTGTGTGTACTGGCAAGGGATGACTGAGCAAATAAAGACGTTTATTTCCAAATGTGACATCTGCAGGTCAATTGACTCCAAGCAACAAAAAGAGACATTGCATCCCCATGACATTGCCTACAGACCTTGGGCTAAGGTAGGGACTGATTTGTTTTCTTGGCACAATAAAGACTACCTAGTAACTGTGGACTATTATTCAAACTTTTGGGAGGTTGATTATTTACCGGACACCAAAAGTACCACAGTGATTCACAAACTGAAAGCACACTTTGCTCGTCAGGGGATTCCAGATGTGCTCATCTCGGATAACGGACCGCAGTACTCATCACACGACTTTAAAAGGTTCAGCCAAAAGTGGGAATTTGTGCACAGAACATCGTCACCCGGGTACCCCCAAAGCAATGGAAAGGTGGAGTCAGCTGTCAAAACAGCAAAACGTCTTATGCAGAAAGCTGCAGCTGCTGGACAGGATCCATACTTAGCTCTACTGGACCATCGCAACACACCGAGCCAAGGTCTCACCACCAGTCCAGCACAGAGACTTCTCAGCAGGAGGACCTGGACCCTTCTTCCTACTAAAGATACACTGTTGTTGCCTAAAGTGTCAAACAACAAACAGGGACTGATTAACAACAGACAAAGGCAGGAGAAATACTACAACCGCACAGCAAAAGACTTGGACTGTTTCACATCGGGGGACAGTGTTGGAGTCCAACCATTTGAGCCTTGTAAAACTTGGAAAACAGCTAGAGTGATTAGACCAGTGAGTCCCAGATCTTATGAGGTTGAGTTGGAGTCGGGTGGTGTCCTGAGGAGAAACCGTCGCCACCTCAGACACAACTACTGCCCACCCTCAACATCTGCACAAACAGGGGTGTTGACAAACTCACAAACTGTAGCTGCTGAATGTGCTCAGGGTAATGATCAAAGCACTGTTACTACGAGGTCGGGTCGTCAGGTCACAATGCCTACCTATTTGAGGGATTATTCTATGTGAAATTATTATTTGACATGTTTCGTAATTTTCTAGGTATGTTTGTGAGTTGCGGTTGCACTGTAAAAGAGAGGGTTAAAGGGTAAATGAATAATTGAGTGGACAGTTAATTTGCAAGGAATATATTGTCAAGAATAAGTTTACAAAATATGCACTTGAAGTTAATGTTCTAAGAGAACATAATATAAGTTTGCTTTTGAGTTTAGGCAAGATAATTATATGCATTTTGTTTCTGAAGCATTAATGTTTACATCTAAAGCTACTGAGAAGGAAATGTTAATTTTGTTCAAAAAAAGAAAAAGTATAACTTTTTAGTATAACAAAAAAAAAAAAAAAAAAAAAAAAAGAGAAAGGATGTAACAAGTGGATTGTTAGTTTTCCTGTCATGTTCCCAAGGGGACAGATTTGAGTGATGCACGATCGGAAGTGAGTGACGTTCAGACAGAGAACTAGGTTTTGGCACTTGTAATGCTGTTATTCACATGTGATAAATAAAGTAAGCAAGGATACTGCTTTAATCGTCCATTCTGTATAGTTTGATAAAACAAATCAGAATGAAACAGTTTGGGCTGTGACCAAAAAAAACTACTGGAATCAGCTCTACTTTCAGAAAGGTGTCATCATCACTGCTGGTCAAATGAAAGGAGACAGAACGTTCAGTGCGCTGTGTTCTCTTTAAGGAAAATCCTCTCTGCTTACTGCGTGTCTGTCTTTTCCAGGTGTAAACCCTTCCATCATTATAATCCCTTTCATCTCTCTTAAATTCATCCACCGTCTGTTTCTTTACATTTTCAGTGAATTTGAGCAGTTCATCCTGTAATTGGACTTCCATTTTTTCTTTTTCTTCATCTAATACATATGAGGAGTTTAATGAAGACTTAACTGGTTTTTACGGAATTGAAAAAAATTCTTCAAAAAGATGAAATGAATGCAATAACTCTCTGATTACTGGAGGCATGGTCTCATTCCACGGGCATTGCGCATTAGAAAATTTCCTGTTTATAGCATGGACAATAAGGAGTTTACAGAGAAAGGGGAAGCTATCCTTAACAAGTGTTCACTAGATCTAATGCTACTATTGTATGGCGGGCCGGAAGGTCCAAAAATATGGCTACTGACTTGTCGCGGGAATTCACTATACAATTGCCAGTAGCCACTGAGTTTACCACTGATAGGCCGGCGGTGCATCTGGATACACACTCTCCTCACGCAGCGAACGACTCACTTTCCTCACGCAGCTGACCACTGACTCTCCTCAGCCGGCGACTCACTTTCCTCACGCAGCGGACGAATCACTTTCCTCACGCAGCCGGCGACTCACTTTCCTCACGCAGCGGACGAATCACTTTCCTCACGCAGCTGACCACTGACTCTCCTCAGCCGGCGACTCACTTTCCTCACGCAGCCGGCGACTCACTTTCCGCAACCGGCGAGTCACTTTCCGCAGCCGGCGAGTCACTTTCTGCAGCCGGCGACTCACTTTCCTCACGCAGCATTAACTATACTCACGTTTCTTTTCAAATACTGTGATGGTGCAATAACTAACTACATCTAGTAAAATTGATCATTTTTGTGTTGTAAATTTAATTTATTCTGAAGCAGTATTCCCATCAGTGTTCTGTAAACTGTTACTGTTAAGATGTAAACTGTTAATCATCAGATTTGTATATGCCCCCTTAAAGGGATAGGTCAATCAAAAATAAAAATTCTGTCATCATTGACTTACCTTCTAGTTGTTCCGAACCTGTCTGAGTTTCTTTCTTCTGTTGAACTAAAAATATAGCTGACTGTAGCGAGTGACTTTCATAGTAGGAAAAAATAAATAAATATGGAAGTCACTGGCTACCATCAACTGGTTACTGACATTCTTCAAAATATCATCCTTTTTCTTTCTTCTGTTGAACTAAACTCATATAGGTTTGGAACAAACTACAGTGTAAGTCAATGATGACAGAATTATCATTTAGGTTTAACTATCCCTTGAAATTGATTGTCATGGCATTTATTTATTTTTTTTTTACCTTTATAAAAAGGTAATTTTCCTCTAACCTTGGCTATCAATCTCATGTTAATTAGAATAACTCACTGTAGGGCTTGTTATTTTTTCCATGGCAGAGGAAACAGAATCTGCATCAGAAGTGGCATTTAGATACATGTATAAAATTGAATATGAATGTGCAAAACAAGCATGAAAAACACTGTTTAACAACTTTACAATAAAGATCTATAAAGCTTTTGTGGATTTTACAAATTATCTTTATACAATATATACAATATTCTGAAAAAGTGACATTTCCCTTTTTGCAAAGTTCAGATGTTGATAAAATATATAACTTTAACTAAAGATAAATTTTTGATTTGCAGCTGTCATGCTTAAACACTGGTTCTGCAGATTTTTGACATTTCAAATTTGCATTGTTTTTGTAACCATCACATTAGTTTATGGTATACGTTACTTTCATGTTTTGTTTTGTTTGTTTTTTTTAAATCAGCTTACAACAGATTCCTTATTTGATAACACCATTCAAAAGAGCATTCACTACAAATAACATTTTAAACAAGGCACCAACAGCTTGGGCCCCTAAACAGTGACTGTTTCACTGAGTCTAATGTGATGGTTACAAAAACAATGCAATTTTGAAATGTCAAAAATCTGCAGAACCAGTGTTTAAGCATGACAACTGCAAATCAAAAATGTATCTTTAGTTAAAGTTATATATTTTATCAACATTTGAACTTTGCAAAAAGGGAAATGTCACTTTTTCATTATATTGTATATTAAAGATAATTTGTAAAATCCACAAAAGCTTTATAGATCTTTATTGTAAAGTTGTTAAACAGTGTTTTTCATGCTTGTTTTGCACATTCATATTCAATTTTATACATGCATCTAAATGCCACTTCTGATGCAGATTCTGTTTCCTCTGCCATGGAAAAAATAATGGTAAAAGCCCTACAGTGAGTTATTCTAATTAACATGAGATTGATAGCCAAGGTTAGGGGAAAAGTACCTTTTTATAAAGGTAAAAAAAAATGCCATGACAATCAATTTCAAGGGATAGTTAAACCTAAATGATAATTCTGTCATCATTGACTTACACTCTAGTTTGTTCCAAACTTATATGAGTTTAGTTCAACAGAAGAAAGAAAAAGGATGATATTTTGAAGAATGTCAGTAACCAGTTGATGGTAGCCAGTGACTTCCATATTTTTTTTTTCCTACTATGAAAGTCACTTGCTACAGTCAGCTGTTTGTTTACTGACATTCAAAATATATTTTTAGTTCAACAGAAGAAAGAAACTCATACAGGTTCGGAACAACTAGAAGGTAAGTCAATGATGACAGAATTTTTTATTTTTTGTTGACCTATCCCTTTAAGGGGGCATATACAAATCTGATGATTAACAGTTTACATCTTAACAGTAACAGTTTACAGAACACTGATGGGAATACTGCTTCAGAATAAATTAAATTTACAACACAAAAATGATCAATTTTACTAGATGTAGTTAGTTATTGCACCATCACAGTATTTGAAAAGAAACGTGAGTATAGTTAATGCTGCGTGAGGAAAGTGAGTCGCCGGCTGCAGAAAGTGACTCGCCGGCTGCGGAAAGTGACTCGCCGGCTGCGGAAAGTGACTCGCCGGCTGCGTGAGGAAAGTGAGTCGCCGGCTGAGGAGAGTCAGTGGTCAGCTGCGTGAGGAAAGTGATTCGTCCGCTGCGTGAGGAAAGTGAGTCGCCGGCTGCATGAGGAAAGTGAGTCGCCGGCTGCGTGAGGAAAGTGAGTCGCCGGCTGCGTGAGGAAAGTGATTCGTCCGCTGCGTGAGGAAAGTGAGTCGCCGGCTGAGGAGAGTCAGTGGTCAGCTGCGTGAGGAAAGTGAGTCGTTCGCTGCGTGAGGAGAGTGTGTATCCAGATGCACCGCCGGCCTATCAGTGGTAAACTCAGTGGCTACTGGCAATTGTATAGTGAATTCCCGCGACAAGTCAGTAGCCATATTTTTGGACCTTCCGGCCCGCCATACTATTGGTTGAGGAATCCAAAACAGATACACTAAAGGTTCAACAGGAGATAACTGAAATTAGAAACCAATTTTAAATAATGCAGCGACTGAAGAAAAAGAAAATTTGGAAGTCCAATTACAGGACAGACTACCAGACTAAGTGTAGACTGCAAGATAGATTATGGGATCACAATGCATTTCGTACAAGAAATAAAGACTACCCCATGGCAGTACATTATGCATCTGTACATTATTCTAATCTGTCTACTTTAAGAATTATTGGTTTGGAAATTGTAACTGGATCTATTAGAAAGGGCAATAGATTACAAAGACTTTTACAAAGCTACCATTAAAAGCTACCATTTTTCCTGGGTTGAATGAATAGTTAGATTTAACTATTCTTTTTTTCTCTATCTCTCTTTTTTGTTGTGTGATTATTGATTATACTTTGTAATAGTTAATGATATTATTGGTCCCCCGTTATGGTCTTTTTGGTTTCTCCCATTTCTCCTGAGCAACTAATTATACTAATTTGTACCTGACGCACTCTGAGGAATGATGGCTGAAATGCATCAGTGTGCAGTATTTTAGTCATTTTTTAATGTTTCTAGAGTGAGCCATGTTTGAATAAAGGCTTTTTAATATTTTGTAACCGGAAGAAGTGCCTTGGATTCTTATTTATTATAGATACAAGTTTGAACCCAACCAAAGATCACCTTCTGGGACTATTAAACGAAGGTCCTTTCAGCAAGTAGCGCCCCAAGATTTTTTCCTTGAAATTTTAAAATATATTTAAATAAAACATTAAATACATTTGTGTCATGACAACTCTTGAAGTATTTGGCATGGCAATGGGTATGACAGTGTTGATATGTTTGGTCTTGGTGGAATAGATCTGCTATGCTGCTGCAAGAATACGTGAATTACCTGTAGCAGATCTATACAGGTGGAGCTGGGGAAGGTGTCATGATCACAGGTTGGAGTGTCCTATTGAGCCACCAGAGGGCACTCCAACCCAGACTATTCCTCTCCACTCTTTTGACTACATTTGCCATAACCCACTCCTGGACTCATTTCCCATCATTGTATCCAGCTGTTTTGAGTTCTGTAATTAGTGTCTGTCTATTTAGTCTGTGTTTGTTCTGTTCTTGTCATGTTGGTTTAATTTACTGTCACGGAGTTCTGTTTGTTTTCCCTGCTTTTGACATGGACTGTTTTGTGGATTATGACCTTTGCCTGGACGACTTTGTTTTTGGTTTTTGCCTATTAAAAAGCTGAACTTATTGCCTATTTCTGTGACTCCCCATGACAGAAGGTGGACGTTTTCTGAAATTCAATGCTACGATTATTCCTTTCTTTATGAAAACAAAAAGGTGGACCAGATATATTGATGACATCTGTATGATTTTTGAAGGAAATGAAACCGAATTACAAATTTTTCATGCATTTTTGAACTCCATAAATACATGCACTGAGTCTTGAATATAATCAGGATAAAATAATTTTTTTAGACATTACTATTTATAAAGACCAAGAGGGACGTCTACGTACTTCACTTATCAGAAAGAATACAGACCTAACACCATCCTTCACGCAAAGAGCTTTTATCCCAAACATCTGACAGAAAGCATTCCACTGGGTCAATTCCAAAGATCAAGATGGATATGTGATCAAGATTTTATTTGTCTGACTGTGTCATTGGAACTGTTTTTATGTGGGCCAGACTAAGTGTAGTCTGCAAGATAGATTATGGGATCACAAAAATGCAATTTGTACAAGAAACAAAGATTACCCCATGGCAGTACATTATGCATCTGTACATGATTCTAATACGTCTACTTATTATTATTATTATTATTATTATTATTATTTCTCTCTCTTTTTTGATACATGTGATTACTGATTATAATTTGAAATATTTAATGATATTATTGGTCCCCCTGTTATGGTCTTTTTGGTTTCTCCCATTTCTACTGAGCAACTGATTATACCTACACCTGTGACTAATTTTGTACCTGACGCACTCTGAGGAATGCTGGATGGCCGAAATGCATCAGTGTGCAGTATTTTAGTCATTTTTTTAGAGTGAGCCATGTTTGAATAAAGGCTTTTTTAAAATTTTGGAACCGGAAGAAGTGCCTTGGATTCTTATTTATTATAGATACAAGCTTGAACCCAACCAAAGAGAACCTTCTGGGACTATTAAATATATGTATTAATATATATATTTAATATATATTTAAATAAAACATTAAATACATTTGTGTCATGACAACTCTTGAAGTATTTGGCATGGCAATGGGTATGACATGGTTGATGTGTTTGGTCTTGGTGGAATAGATCTGCTATGCTGCTGCTGTTGTACAATATACGTGAATTACCCGTAGCAGTTCTATACAGGTGGAGCTAGGGAAGGTGGATGGTTTCTGAAAGCATGCTGCAACTGCTACAGCAACTGCAGACCAGTATTTAAAGGTTGAGCAGCAAGATCATTGGCTACTGATACAGCAGGGACCAATCAGCTGTGCCCTATAGACAGGGCTGAGTTGTCCTAATGGGCAACATGGGCTGCAGCCCAGGGCTCCGAACACTAGGGGGCCCCCGAGACAATTCTCTTTTGCATTTTAAAATGCATCGTTGTCACACACCCTAATCAAGGGTCACAGGCACAGCGGACACACATGCAGGCATACAACCAGGACATTATCACCTCAACATGTCAAACGAAAATGTAAGAAAATATGACAGTGGCACCACATTAGAAAGCCAAAAGTTTGTTAATCAAGACATCAAGAACCAGCATATGAATATCAACAATGGTGATTAAAAAAACGCTTCACGCTGAAATGCATGCTGAGTATCACCATAGAACAAAACTCCAATTATGCACTGCAGTATGAATAATTATTGTCACCACTGTTGAGGATTGTATGCTACGTTTTCATCTATAAGCATGAGGGGTAATAGTTGCTTATTTTTAGTACTGAAGCATTATGTTGGAATTTGTTTGATGGATTTTTGTCAAGAGCCCAACTAAAACCAACCCTGACCACCATGATGGGTGCATAATTTTTGGACCAGTAAAACACCAACATCTAAACTGGGCCAGCCACAGTGAGCGGTAGGGAGACGTCCCTTCCGCTGCTCCACCACCAAGAGATGTTCTGAGATTAATGGGGCGAAACATCTGTGATGGGTAGCTCCCAGCTGATGACCTTGTGGCTGGCCCATTGGCACCGGCAGAGGTGCGACAGGCAAAAATGCCTTGCAGGTATTAAGGACCTGTGCTTCTATCTATCTTCAGTTGATTTCATCTAAGGCTGTGGCTGAAGTAAGTTGTAGTTCTTGTGTTTCTCTTTTCTTCAGTGATTCTGCTTGTTAACAGCAGGTGTTCATCATTAATGTTCAATCATCACTTAAATAACTGCTTAATTATCTCATTAACTTTAACTCTGCTTCAGTGTTACTTTAACACTATTTAGAGAGGGACCATATGTACTCTGAGCAGAGTTGATATAACTCTGGGGATTTTACTGTGCATGTCCTGAAACATCAGGTTATTCGGTACAACTGCTATAAAACATGGAAAATGTTGTAATATTTTAAAAAGTGTAATTTGGTAAAAACAAAATTTTGGTTAAACCAAATTAATGGTGACAAATGTTGTAAAAAAATGACAAAAACAGTGTTAATTGATTATAAAAACCACATAATCTCATTATTAACACTTAATAAAACTTCAAAATAAATGATCAATTATCTTGATTATGTTTTTTGAAATATTCACTGGACTAAAATTCTGAAAACCAGCTCTGGTCTCCCAACGAATAAAAAAAGAACAATAGAAACAAAAGAGGTCTGCATTTAGAGTATTGTAAGAGTGTATTGAGTCACACTTTACAGGACTCATGTTACAGTGCAAATACATTGGTAAGTACTAAAGTAGAGAAATGAATATACTTTAAAAATCATATGAAGCAATAAAGTAATGAAAAGTATAGACTTAAATTGCTTAAGTTTTCTTTGCAAGGTTACATGATGCTAAACCAGTGTGAAAGCAACACCTGCCCCTATGTGCTGACAGGTGAGTGTGACTCCACCCTTATGTTTATCATACAGCGGCTCTCAGTATAAAATCAGCATCAGTTTCACACAAACACTCACACACTATAGACAAGCTTCAGAGACACTTGAGGACGACTACAGGGCAGCATGTCTAATATTGCAAAGGTTCTTTCTAGGAGGCAGGACAGAGGAGAAGGAGTGGGAACAAACAAGAATGCGATTCCCTACAACAAGCAGGACTATCAGAGACTGAAGCAGGAATGTCTGGCAAAAAAAACCCTGTTCTGTGACCCTACCTTCCCTGCTGAATCCGACTCTCTGGGATACAATGAACTTGGGCCTCACTCCTTCAAGACCAGAGGAGTGGAGTGGAAGAGACCCAAGGTACTGTGATGTCCTCTGTGTGAGTCTGTGTGTGGTTCTGGTAAACCCTACACGTTATAGGGGCAAAATGTCCCCATGAAGATGGCAATATTCAAAATCCTTGTCCTTGTGGGAACACTTTTTGGTCCCTGTGAGGAAAACAGCTTATAAATCATATAGATTGATGTTTTGTTTTTTTTGAAAATGTAAAAATGCAGAAAGTTTTCTGTGAGGTTTAGGGTTAGGGGATATATTATACAGTGTGTTATTTTGTTATAATAATATTAAATGTTAATAATATTTTTCATAAGTTTTTTTTCATCCTTGTGTTTTATCTAACTGATTCACATTCACAAGGAACAATGGGAAGTGTTTTTATAATTAATAATACTAATAAATAAATCATTTTAAAAATGGTATAATTGCATGTTTAATTGCTGCATTTAAATTTTGATAAACCCAAAGTGGAACAAAAATTTCAATAGCTTAAAGTAAAAAGTTAATTGCACTTTTTTTAACTACTTAATAATAAAATAATAAAAAGAAATATAGCTGCAAGCAGCAATGATGGGCCCAAGCCTGGTGGCACTGCCAATCCGTCATTGAATACACCACATTTAGGTGCAGCAGTTGGTGCCCATATCATCACAAACCACAACAGCCTCATCCATGAGAGTGTTTAAATTTAGAATAATTTCATGTCATAGAATGTCATAGGTCAATTTCAAATGAGTGCAGAATATCATCCTAATCTGCAATGTGTGTGTTTTTCTCACATAACCTCTTTAAAAATTCCAGAGCAAATTACATATTGCTATTTGCACAAATTCAACAATACTCTTGAGAAATGTAATCCAGTCTTAAAGGGTTAGTTCACCCAAAAATGAAAATAATGTAATTAATTACTCACGCTCATGTCGTTCCACACCCGTATGACCTTTGTTCATCTTCGGAACACAAATTAAGATTTTTTAATAAAATCCGATGAGGCCTCTCTTGAGAGCAAAGTCACCGTCTCCTCTCAAGATCCATAAAGGTATTAAAAACATATTTAAAACAGTTCATGTGACTACAGTGGTTCTACCTCAATATTATAAAGCGACGAAAATACTTTCTGTGCTCCAAAAAAATAATAAAATAAAAATAACAACGACTTTTCAACAAAATCTAGTGATGGCTGATTTCAAAACACTGCAATGAAGCTTCACGAATATTTTGTTGTCCGGCTTAAAGGGATAGTTCACCCAAAAATGAAAATTCTGTCAGTAATTACTCACCCTCATGTTGATACAACCATGTAAGTCTTTCTTTCATCTTCGGATCACAAATTAATATTTTTGTGATTAAATATGAGCGGTGGAATACTCCTCCATTGGCTTTAAGGGGGCCCAAACTTGACCCTGAGAACTAAACTGACGACGATCTTCTTCTACTACTACTTGTTACTGGCTGCTCACTCCTTAGGAGTATTACCGCCACCTAGTGTTCAAGATGAAGTGCTGGCATAGCCGGAAGCGCTAAACTTTGTTTACAAGCAGGTGAACGCGCGCGCTGTATGTAATCTATTGAATTCGACATTGATCGTGCTTTTGGTCTCGCTCTAAGTAATTGTTTACAATGGTTAGAAAGTGTGCACTTCCTGGATGTCCGAATCGTGAAAAACTAACGAGTAAACGTAAAGGTGCCTTAACATTGCCACAAAATGAACGGCTTACCTTTCACCGTTTCCCATCAAATGATCGTGAGCGACTGAATCTATGGCTGCTGGCTGTTCAACGGGATGTTAATTTAACGATTAATTTCGTCAAGCACATGAAGTTGTGCAGTGAACATTTCTCTCCAGACGACTTCAAATCAGTTCAACAAAAAAGATTACTGAAATCAACAGCTGTGCCCAACTTGTTTATACAGACCAACAAGGTAAGTGGAAGCAGTATGTGGTAATTGTTAAAGTCATGATACATATGTTATGATATGTTCACCTGCTTGTAAACAAAGTTTAGCGCTTCCGGCTATGCCAGCACTTCATCTTGAACACTAGGTGGCGGTAATACTCCTAAGGAGTGAGCAGCCAGTAACAAGTAGTAGTAGAAGAAGATCGTCGTCAGTTTAGTTCTCGCGCATGCGTCATGGAGCTCTCGTGAACTAACGTCAGAGGCCTACAAGAGAGAAAATGAATAGTTGAATAAAGTCGTTCTTTTGTTTGTTTTTTTTCGCACGAAAAGTATTATCGTCGCTTGAGAAACGTACGGTTGAGCCACTGTAGTGGCATGGACTATTTAAACATTTTCTTCACTGACTTTCTGGACGGACAAGTTTGGGCCCCCTTAAAGCCAATGGAGGAGTATTCCACCGCTCATATTTAATCACAAAAATATTAATTTGTGATCCGAAGATGAAAGAAAGACTTACATGGTTGTATCAACATGAGGGTGAGTAATTACTGACAGAATTTTCATTTTTGGGTGAACTATCCCTTTAATGAGAACAATATGTGTACTGAGTTTGGTGACTAGGTTAAACTAACCCCCCACTTTTGTCAAAAGGTGGCACTATAGAGGCCCTCCTCCCCACCCATTTCTAAGGCTTTGCCCATATCTACTGGATGACAATCCTGACATGTCTGTCGAGTTTCATGCAATTTGAAGCATGCTAAGAGTCTCAAAAGCATCCAAAACAAATATTGAATTTTGATCTGTTGCTATGGCAACAGTGTTCGAAAAATATCAAAAATCTTTTCACAGGTCTACATTCGCCCGTGTCTTGACATTATTCTAATGAAGTTTGAAGCAAATCTGGTAAAGATAAGAGGGTTGATACCTACAACAAGCATACTCTCTGCTCATTGGTATCTCTATTTTTGTATACACTAGCCACCACACAATTGTTCAAATGAACCTTTTAAATGCACTGTTTGCTAATAAAATGTATTGTTACTCATGTGTACCATTGCATAACGTAATAATATTAGCTCTAATTGTGCTCAATTTTCTATTTTTAAAGGAGCTGTGCTCAAACCCTGAGTTCATTGTGGATGGCGCAAAGCGGACGGACATCTGCCAGGGAGAAATAGGTGAGAAAAGATCGTTTTGGTCACATTAGTGTTCAGGTGTGGCCTGTAGAGAAATACAGTCAATCATTTATGATTTTTGCTAACGTGGTGGGCAGTATAGGTGAAGACATTATTACTGATTTCAGCATCGAAAACAAGCTGAATATGGCATTTCAGGATCAGTTTAATTATGTATTATGATATGAAATGAGGTGTTTAGTTACATGTATCAGCTGGTGTGTCTGCTTTATGTTGACATGAGTACACTTGTCTTCCACCCCGAACTCACATAGACTCGTACTGTGCAGAGCTAACCACCATGACAAATGAATGTAAACTATATCAGAAAAGATGTGACACTTGAGCCATTAACACTATGGACCTATTTTGTTTGTTCAAACAAAAAGAGACATAAAATTGTACAGAGCCTCCATAAGGACATGCATGGAAGAAATAAATTATATTTTTTAATGCATTTGCATTCGCTCACAAAACTTTTTTGTTCCCCAAGAAATTCCCAGCAAATTAAGTTTCTCTAGGAAACGCAAGAGAACTTGTTTAGCTATAGATATCTTTTTGCAAGAGAACGCAAAAGTTGCGTGAGTGAATGCAACGTTTTTTCAAGAGAACACAAAAGTATGTAGCCCCTAAAGCAGGGGTAGGCAAGTTCGGTCCTAGAGAGCCGCTGTCCTGCAGAGTTTAGCTCCAACCCTTCAGCTGCCTATAGCCTTAGTAATCCTGAAGAGCTTAATTTGCTTGTTCAGGTGTGTTTGATTAAGGTTGGAGCTAAACTCAACAGGACAGCGACTCTCCAGGACCGAACTTGCCTACCCCCTGCACTAAAGGGACATCATGGTGGATGGGAGGAAAAACTATATGTCAGTGCTTTTGCATTCTCTTGCAAAATGTTGGCATTCCCCCGAGAAAGAGCTCAAAGGTTTTGCGTGTTGGGGGAATGCAAACATAATTTTTTTTCTTTACCATGTGCTTTTAGGGGCTCCTTCCTTACAAAAGTTGTGTGAGCAAATTAAAAGTTTCTCTGGGGAACATAATTGTTTTGCAAGAGAACACGCTTTTGTGCGAACAAATTAGAGTTTTTTGGGCGAATGTAAAATCTGCAAGAGGACACAACAATTTGTGAGTAGATGAAATACATGCTCAAGTTTTAGTAGTAAGTGGTTAACAACAAAGCATGAGCAACAATATGAGTGATTCTAGTTTTAGCAACCACTGATTAAAGTTACCTCACACTACAAGTGCTGTGGAAAAAGATGGGAGTGGTCAAGTCTTAAGCTTGAAGGTTGTAGGTTCAAACCCCACAATATTTGATCCATGAACCATGACTATTGAGCAAGACACATACACCCAGGATACTCCTTGAGCAAAACACTGAAGCCCAGGTTGATCCTTCAAGACTATCACTGTAATAAGTGTACTAGAAGTTAGTTTGCATAAAATGATCAGCTCAAGGCAAAATAAATAACTATGTTTGATACATTGGCAGGTGACTGCTGGTTGATGGCAGCCATTGCATCTCTGACTCTGAATAATGAGATTCTGGAACGTGTAGTTCCACATGGACAGAGTTTTACGGAGGACTATGCCGGCATCTTCCACTTTCAGGTCAGAACATACAAACAGACTGAGTTCACATTGAAGATCTGGGATTTAATTTAAACCTGGGGGGAAAGTCTTAATTTTAGGATAAAAACAAACAAACAAACATTCAAAGTGCTTTAAATCATTTTAATCAATAATTTTATAGGATTAGTTCACTTAAGAATTAAAATTTCCTGAAAATTTACTTAACCCCATCCAAGATGTTCATGTCTTTCTTTCATCAGTCGAAAAGGAAATATGGTTTTTGAGGAAAACATTCCAGGATTTTTCTCCATATAATGGACTTCAATAGCAACCAACAGGTTGAAGGTCCAAATGTCAGTTTCAGTGCAGCTTCAAAGGGCTCTACATGATCCCAGCCGAGGAAAAAGGGTTTTGTCTAGAGAAACGATCGGTCTTTTTCTAAAAAAAATAAAAATTGATATACCTTTTAACCACAAATGCTCGTCTTGCACTGCTCTGCGATGCGCCATGCATTACGTAATCACGTTGGAAAGATTTTTTTGCTTGACAAGACACTTATTCCTTGGCTGGGATCGTGTAGAGCCCTTTGAAGCTGCAATGAAACTGCAATTTGGACCTTCAACCCATTGGTAGCCTTTGAAGTCCATTATATGGAGAAAAAATAAATATTTATTTAAATATAATTTTAGCTAATATAAAATATTAGCTAATACTATATTGCAATAATTTTATTAAATGTAATTAAATGTAAAAATTGTATAATTTATTTAAATTTAGAAAAGTGGTAGGCAAGTTTGGTTTCAGACGTTTGGACTTCAAGTACTTCTAAAGATGCAAGATATGATCATATTATAATTTCAGTGATAAAGCTACACTGTCAGACTGATGGTGTTGTTCTCGTCTCTCCAGTTCTGGCAGTATGGTGAATGGGTGGACGTGGTCATTGATGACCGCTTGCCCACCAGAAATGGGAAGCTGCTGTTTGTTCAATCCGCCGAGGGCTCTGAGTTTTGGAGCGCTCTACTGGAGAAGGCCTATGCAAAGTGAGTGTGCGTGTTTATTCATCATAAATTACCTGCTACTACTTACCTGAACTGCAGTAGTGAACAATATTATACGGAGTCATCCGAAACGCTTGGTAAACACTGTGCCTACTGTACAACCACAGCCTTCAAAACACACAATGTTCATACAACATGTCACATACATACCAACCGGTGATGCAGATTTCTACCATATTTTGAAGGGTAAATGGCTCATATGAAGCTCTGGATGGAGGTTTGACCTCTGAGGGTTTTGAGGATTTCACCGGAGGCATTGCTGAGAAGTATGAGCTGAGCAAAGCTCCTCCGTACCTGTTTAAGCTCATGCAGAAAGCACTGACGCTGGGCTCATTACTGGGCTGTGGCATTGATGTGAGTCTCATTCCACTTCTGTTGGCTTTCTTTTTGTTGCATTTTGTTACATCTTTTTGTCTGCTATAGCTTCTCTATGGCAATAATAAATAGTGATTAATACATAATAATGCGCAAGTCTTCAGATAAATGTTTTGTTGGAGCTGTGGTCTACTTAACAAACACACTTTACAAATATCCAGATGAAAGGACACTAATTAGCTTTTGAGACCGAACAATTTGCATGTGCTTCAAGGATATTTTGCAGGTGATTTACTAAGAATACTTGCCACATATGCAAATAGGTTGGACTTTTTGTGTGGAAATATGAAATGTTAGCTCACTTGTGGCTCACACTAAATACCAGGAGTTTCAAGTGTGACTATTGATATCATTGCTGTAATAGATAATAATGAAGGATGTCAATGGGTGACATGTCCGGTCAGTATGCTGGCCATGCAAGAACTGGGCAGATGGCACTAACACAGATTTAGACAGATTTGTGAACAATATTTGAGAGAAATAGGCCTTTTTTGTACATAGAAAAAGTCTTAGATCTTTGAATTCAGCTCATGAAAAATGGGGGAAAAAACAAGTGTTGCATTGATAATTTTGTTCAGTGTAATAAGTAGTCTTATAATTTAAAATGTTTTATTAGAATATATGTTCATATGTAATTTATGTAAAGCTGAATTTTCAGCATCATTACTCCAGACTTCAGTGTCACGTGATCATTCAGAAACTATTCTAATATGCTCATTTGATGCTCAAGAATCATTTCTTATTATCATTGTTATTTTTTCATGAATAAAAAGTCCAAAAGAACAGCATTTATTTGAAACAGAATTATTTTGTAACTTTATAAATGTCTTTCTGTCACTTTGATTAGTTTAATGCATCCTTGCTGAGTAAAAGTATTCATTTCTTTAAAAAAAATAAAAAGTCTTATGGTAGTGCCATTGCTCTCATGTGGGAAATACAGGTTTAAATTAGCTACAGTTTTTATCATTAAAATGATATTTTAATTATTGAGCAGATTACCAGCTCATATGAGACGGAGGCGGTGACGAGTCTGAAGCTGGTGAAGGGTCATGCCTACTCCATCACAGCCGCAGAGGAGGTCAGATATCGCCATTGATGCTGAAATATGGATTTGATAGGAATAATCTGAAGAAGCTCTAATTATTGTCACCTTTCATGCAGGTTCACTTCATAGACAATCCGGTTGAACTGGTGCGTATCAGGAACCCGTGGGGTCGTGTGGAGTGGACGGGCGCTTGGAGTGATAAGTGAGTTCCCTAAACAGATCACACTCCTTCAACATCGGTCTTGAGAGTCCTGTAAAATGTTTCCCATCTCTTCCTCAGTTCCAAAGAATGGGATAGCGTCAAACCAGAGGAGAAAGTGAAACTGAATCATTCAGCTGAAGATGGAGAGTTCTGGTAAGAAAACTTGGGCTTTTTAACCTTTTAACCCTAAACAACGTAACAAACAACTTGACTAATCTTCCTCGTCCTGTTAGGATGGCGTATTCTGACTTCATACAGCAGTTCTCGAAGTTGGAGATCTGTAATCTGACTCCAGACACTCTTTTAAGTGACACTGTGAGCCGCTGGAACTACAACCAGTTTGAAGGAAACTGGAGGGTGGGCTCCACCGCAGGGGGCTGCGGGAACAACCCAGGTATATCGAATCAACATGAATGTGCTTGAAACCAAATTTGGTTTTAAAGTTGTTTTTGTTCCACCGTCCGACCATTTGGTTTTTCCTCTCCAGCTACATTCTGCTCAAACCCTCAGTTTGTGATCAAGCTGGAAGATGCAGATGATGATCCCTATGATGGCGAAGATGGATGCACATTCCTTGTGGGTCTGATGCAGAAAGATGGTCGTAAAGAAAAGCGGTTTGGACAAGAACTGAACACCATTGGCTTTACTATCTATAAGGTAATTGGTTACATACAATCAGTAATACCATTGAAACTAGAAACAACTTTATTCTCAACACCAAAAACAATTTCACAACCAACAGTACCACTGGTTCTAGAAGTGTCTTTCCAAGTCATTTTCTCCATAGAAATTAAAAACAAGTTCATGAAAGATTCATTAACCAAACCAACCTGTCAAGATTAATCACAAAATTACAAAATTTGATTTGAAACTGTATAATTGGCCTATTTGAAAATCATGGGTAGTGCAGTTCTTCACCTGTTTGACTACTTTTTTTAGAGAATTTTTTTCTGAAATGATGTTGAAATATTGATTAATAGCCTCTGAGCTCATGGTAGGTCTGTATTGAAATGCAAAAAAAAAAAAAAAAAAAAAAAAACACAGAATATATATATTCTATATTGAATAATATAATATTCTTTGATGTTTTTCAGGTTCCAGATGAGGTGTGTATGAGCTCTATATGTTTTGTACATAAGAGTAGCTGGACAACACAAATGTAAGGCAAGGTGATGCTAAAAAATGAGACTGGAGGAAAAAATTACATTTCAGTGTATCTCAATTCTTTTCAAAATTCTCTCCTTTTGGAGAGAATGCAAAGTTTCTTGGGTGAATGCAATCCTTAGAAAGAGAATGCAATTTTTTGGAGGAACACAGTCCTTTGGGAGAGAATGCAAAGTTTCTTTGGGGAACGCAATCCTTTGGGAGAGAAAGCAGAGTTTTCCGGGGATCGCAATTCCTTGGGAGAGTGCTCAGAAGTTTCTTGGGGGAACACAATCCTTTTTTGAGAGAATACAAAGTTTTTAAGGGGAACACAATCCTTTGTGAGCAAACACAAAAGCACTGAAATACAACTGTTCATCCAATTTTATATTTTTTCCATCACCAAACATTTATTTGGAATAAGCTGTGCAAGTTTTCAGATACAATTTATCCATCTGTGTTTGTGTTGCAGTTAAAGGGTCGCAACAATATTCATTTCGGTCCTGATGTACTGTTGTATCAGCGGCCTGTTGCAGGGAGCAAAACCTTCATCAATCTGCGAGAGATAAGTATGCGCTTCAAACTGCCTCCTGGTGAATACGTCATCATCCCCTCCACTTTCGAGCCGAATCGCAAGGGAAGCTTCATACTCCGTGTGTTCACAGAGAAAGAGGCTGCTGCCAGGTTAGTTCCAAGCGTGTAAAAATCATGGGTTTAAATAGTTCTAGTTTTAGACCACATGGTGACGATGTTGCACAGGTTCTGTTTTGTCTACTCTAGAGTTGATAGTAACACTAAAACATCTGTTTGTTCTGTGTTTGTGTCTGTTTAAATCAGAACAAATAAATCCTAACAAATAAATCATAATTGTTCTTTAAACATTCTTGTATTTGCACCCAAATGCATGATGGATGTAATTCTGACTCTCGTCCCTGCAGCCCGATGGATGCAGAGATCAGTGCAGATATAAAAAAGGTGAATTTAAGTTATCATTTAAACATAGCATATACTGTAATATTGTGAAATATTATTACAATTTAAAATAACTGTTTTCTATTTGAAAATATTTTAAAATGTAATTTATTCTTGTGATGGCAAAGCATCATTCCTCCAGTCTTCAGTGTCAATGTGTACAGTTGTACAAAATACTTGTGTAAAATATGTATTTTTTTCAGGATTCTTTGATGAATAGAAAGTTCAAAAGAACAGCGTTTATTTGAAATTTAATTGAAATATAATCTTTTGTAACATTATAAATGTCTTTACTGTCACTTTTGATCGATTTAATGCATCCTTGCTGAATAAAAGTATTAATATATTTTCAAAAAAACAAAAATTCTTACTGACACCAAACTTTTGAACGGTAGTGATAATGTTACAAAAGCTTTGCATTTCAGATAAATGTTCTTCTATTCATCAAGGAATCCTGAAAAAATTTACACAACCTTTTATTGATAATAATAAGAAATGTTTCTTAAGCAGCAAATCAGCATATTAGAATGATTTCTGAAGGAACATGTGACACTGAAGACTGGAGTAATGATGCTGAAAATTCAGCTTTGCCAACACAGGAATAAATTACTTTGTGAAATATATTCAAATAGAAAAGTTATTTTAAAATGTAATAATATTTCACAATATTACTGTTTTTACTGTATTTTTAATTAAATATTTGTGAGCAGATGAAACTTTTTAAAAACCTTAAAAATCTTAACGATCCCAAACTTTTGAATGGTAGTGTGTGTGTGTGTGTGTGTGTGTGTGTGTATACACTGCGTTCCAAATTATTATGCAATTGACATATCAGTAAGATTTCAGTACAATAAACATTCAGATTTTAGTTTTTCTAAGAAAATGTTTGTTTGTTTATTTATCCATGTCTTTTTAGATAACTGGTATCAATCTCAGACAAAATAATTTGCCAGATCTATGGAAACCCTACTTAGAGGTTGTTTCACATTATTAAGCAAGTCACAGTTCTCATGCAATATGGGGAGGAAGAAAGATCTTTCTGAAGATGAAATGCATGAAATGATGCAATGTTGTGCAAAAGGCATGAAAACAACTAATATTGTGTGAAACTGAATGGAGATTATCGAATTATCATAAGATTTGTGAGTGATTTAGAGCACAGCAGAACTCGGTCAGAAAAAGGCTTATTAATGAAAGTTCCTATCAAAAAAATGTATTGTATTAAAAGGGCAGCTATAAAAAAAGCCAGTGTTAAGCAGCAAACAGGTATTTGAAGCTGCTGGTGTCTCTGGAGTCTCAAGAAGCTCTTCGTGAAGGCTGGCAGTTGTGCATAAAGATGCATTTCAGCCACTCCAAACCAAACCTCACAAAGAGAAACAATATTAGTTGTTTTCATGCCTTTTGCACAACATTGCACCATTTCATGCTTTTCATCTTCAGAAAGATCTTTCTTCCTCTCCATATTGCATGAGAACTGTGACTTAGACCTGGCAAATTATTTTGTCTGAGATTGATACCAGTTATCTAAAAAGACATGGATAAATAAATGAACAAACATTTTCTTAGAAAAACTAAAATCTGAATGTTTATTGTACAGAAATCTTACTGATTTGTCTCTTGCATAATAATTTGGAACGCAGTATATATATACTATATGTATATTTATTTAATTATTTTATTTTTTTCATTTAAAGAACACTTTTTCTTTTCCAGCAATACATATCCGAGAGTGATGTGGACCCAGATTTCAAACCCCTTTTCAATGAGTTTGCTGGAAACGTAAGTCACATGACATCATTTTCAGTTTTGGGTCATTATCATTTTATTTTTCCCAGTATGCATGATCTTGTCTTTTCTCTGCAGGACTCAGAGGTATCTGTGACTGAACTCCAGAAGATCCTGGACAGTGTTATCTCGAAACGTAGGAAAAGACTTTTCCACTTTTATTCACATAAATATATAGATATTTGCATTTAAAAGCCCCTTGAAATAGTTTAACAATCTGTTCTGTTCATTCTCACAAAGTTTTGTGCTTTTTCACACAGGAACTGATCTGAAGACAGATGGATTCAGTATGGAAACCTGTCGCCAGATTATCAGCCTGCTAGATGTATCCTTACCTCACTGGATGATATGAATAGATAGATAGTTTTTATCAGCCAAACCTCTTTGTCCCTAAATATTTTCTTGAACTACCCCCCAACATTTTAACTTATATTTCGATAATTCTTATATTCTTATATTTCAGCACATTTGCATGTTCACGTTTCTCTGATTTCGGATGACTATTTTCTTTCGTGAATATTTTCATATAAAAATATTTTAAAAATATAGTTGTGTTATTTTGATTGTTTTTATTTTAAAAATATTTATTAATTTTATTGTACATTTTATCATTTAATTATTAGCTTTTCGTCAACTCACAATATGCCTGCGATTTGCAAACCTCATTTTGGAATTTAAAATACGGATTATCTAAATGTTTTAAGTGTGCTTTAAGATTCTCAACACTAGCATTCTTCCATTGGACGACTGCAGCAAACAAATTAATCATCATAATCCTGCTATAACCTTTGACCTCAGTTCAGAGAGATGGCAATGGCAAACTTGGCCTTGTGGAGTTTCACGCACTGTGGACAAAGATCCAGAAATATTTGGTATAATATATATTTTGGTAAAATAATTCAGATCAATCAAAAAAAATCTCAAACAACAAGACAAGGTACAGATATATCGTGCATCCCTATTACGACAGAGCAACAATTTTGTTCAGATCAATTCTTCATTTTTAGTGATGTTTATTATTGAATGTGGATTTTCTGTCGTACCTCACCAGGAAATTTTTAAGAACCATGATACAGACAACTCGGGCACTATGAGTTCCCATGAGATGAGAGATGCTGTGAAAGAAGCAGGTAATGAGTCTATGGTTAGACAGTGAATTAAGAATACATTTCTTCTAAAAGTGTGTAATAGCATATAGATCATAATATAGAGTGAAGTAATGCTTGTATGTGTTTTCCTCTACAGGGTTCCAGCTGAAAAACGAAGTACTTGAGGTGATAATCTTACGTTATGCCAATCAGCAGTACGCCATTGACTTTGATTGCTTCGTCAGCTGCCTGATTCGCCTGGAGATGCTCTTCAGTAAGTTTTACTGGAGATTATCCAGAATGTTTTAAATGACTGGAAATAAATAGAATTATGACAGTTTGTTTATAAGTGTTTTACTGTAATGTTTTCACCTGTGCTCTACACAGAAATGTTTAAAACGTTCGATAAGAAGAACACCGGGAAAATCGAGCTGGATATCCTGCAGGTGATGCACAAGTGTGACCATGGACGGTGATTTCATTTCTCAATGTAGCGTTATCATTTACAGATGTGTTGTTTTGTGTTGCAGTGGCTCTGCTTGGCTCTCAGTTGAAAATCCACTTACCAAAATTGCAGCAGAAGTCCATTCATTTCCTGCAGTTAAACTGAGGAGGACACAGCAGACCAGGAATACAGGGGTTGCTTAAGTAAAATCAGCTATACGGGTATTAGCTAAACTTTGCATTGCTTTCAAAATGCAATTTGTTTATGGTGCTTATCTGCTGAAAATAAAATCATTTGCAATAATAAAGATGACTAAATCACATTTTTCATATTCACAAAGTCTGATGATTTGATGTACATGATTTGATTTATCTGTTTACAAATAATTACCATAGTGTCCACCAAAATAACATTGTTTTTAAACTAATGACATTGAATTATACCATGGTATTTATTTACATGGTAGTACAATGGTACTTTATTGTTAGTGCATATACAGGTGCTGGTCATATAATTAGAATATCATCAAAAAGTTGATTTATTTCACTAATTCCATTCAAAAAGTGAAACTTGTATATTATATTCGTTCATTACACACAGACTGATATATTTCAAATGTTTATTTCTTTTAATTTTGATGATAACTGACAACTAAGGAAAATCCCAAATTCAGTATCTCAGAAAATTTGAATATTGTGAAAAGATTCAATATTGAAGACACCTGGTGCCACACTCTAATCAGCTAATTAACTCAAAACACCTGCAAAGGCCTTTAAATGGTCTCTCAGTCTAGTTCTGTAGCTACACAATCATGGGGAAGACTGCTGACTTGACAGTTGTCCAAAAGACGACCATTGACACCTTGAACAAGGAGGGCAAGACACAAAAGGTCATTGCAAAAGAGGCTGGCTGTTCACAGAGCTCTGTGTCCAAGCACATTAATAGAGAGGTGAAGGGAAGGAAAAGATGTGGTAGAAAAAAGTGTACAAGCAATAAGGATAACCGCACCCTGGAGAGGATTGTGAAACAAAACCCGTTCAAAAATGTGGGGGAGATTCACAAAGAGTGGACTGCAGCTGGAGTCAGTGCTTCAAGAACCACTACGCACAGACGTATGCAAGACATGGGTTTCAGCTGTCGCATTCCTTGTGTCAAGCCACTCTTGAACAACAGACAGCATCAGAAGCTTCTCGCCTGGGCTAAAGACAAAAAGGACTGGACTGCTGCTGAGTGGTCCAAAGTTATGTTCTCTGTTGAAAGTAAATTTTGCATTTCCTTTGGAAATCAGGGTCCCAGAGTCTGGAGAAAGAGAGGAGAGGCACACAATTCACGTTGCTTGAGGTCCAGTGTAAAGTTTCCACAGTCAGTGATGGTTTGGGGTGCCATGTCACCTGCTGGTGTTGGCCCACTGTGTTTTCTGAGGTCCAAGGTCAACGCAGCCATATACCAGGAAGTTTTAGAGCACTTCATGCTTCCTGCTGCTGACCAACTTTATGGAGATGCAGATCTCATTTTCCAACAGGACTTGGCACCTGCACACAGTGCCAAAGCTACCAGTACCTGGTTTAAGGACCATGGTATCCCTGCTCTTAATTGGCCAGCAAACTCGCCTGACCTTCTATGGGGTAAAATCTAAAATCTATGGGGTATTGTGAAGAGGAAGATGTGATATGCCAGACTCAACAATGCTAAAGGCCACTATCAGAGCAACCTGGGCTCTCATAACACCTGAGCAGTGCCACAGACTGATCAACTCCATGCCACGCCGCATTGCTGCAGTAATTCAGGCAAAAGGAGCCCCAACTAAGCATTGAGTGCTGTACATGCTCATACTTTTCATGTTCACACTTTTCAGTTGGCCAAGATTTCTAAAAATCCTTTCTTTGTATTGGTCTTAAGTAATATTCTAATTTTCCGAGATACTGAATTTGGGATTTTCCTTAGTTGTCAGTTATAATCATCAAAATTAAAAGAAATAAACATTTGAAATATATCAGTCTGTGTATAATGAATGAATATAATATACAAGTTTCACTTTTTGAATGGAATTAGTGAAATAAATCAACTTTTTGATGATATTCTAATTATATGACCAGCACCTGTAAACGGTCAAAGATTAGGCTATAGATAGGGACTTTGTGAAAGCTCAATACTCGTTCAGCTACACAAAAGCGCCACCTGTCTGATTTTAAAGGCGGTGCAGACAGAGCGTTGATTTATACACATGATGTATATGTTTTGATTAATGTTTATAAAATTACATGTCAATTAAGCAGATTTATTTTATTGCTTGAGCACTGAATTATATTTTTCACATATAGCACTCCTGGATACACCCATAGACTGTAAAAAAAAAAAAAAAAAAATAGGAAAGACCATGAAAATCCTCAAATTAAGTTTTGCTTTCCCTTGGGTGGAGCTTTAAGTCCTGCTCCCCTCACTGGATGCAATGGGTGGAGTTAGACGGTCCAACCACACCCTAACCCTACCCATAACCATATCGCTAAACATAACTCCACCCATAAGGTCGACAGAAGTGGAGCTTGACGTCATTTGGCTCTTCACAGTCTCTTGGCTCGTCATTGTGCCACTTCACAATCCCAACAAGGAAACGAAATTAGACTATGACAACACTTTATGTATCTATGTGGGAGGAGAAGTTAGTGTTTCAGCTGTGAAAGTAGTTAACCCTATACCAACAAAAATGCAATATGCATAATATAGCCTATAAAACAACCCAGAAAATTGGAAATCCCAAATGAAAAAACGTTTGATGTAATTTAAGCATATGATTAAGTATTTGGAATTTGTTAGGACAGCACAGTTTGTAGTAGGCTATCCATTAGGTTTTGAATCTGCATAAAGACATAAAACGCTTGGCCATGTCTATGGACACCCTTTTAATGGTTTTGCCCAGGCCCCTTAATTCCAATGAAGACAAATCTTGTTTCCTTCTCTGTCAATCCACAAATAAAGGTTTATATAGAAATGGTTACTGAATCCCACCAAATACCTTTAGGGTGAATTGCAAGTCAGTGTTGCGATCTAATTTTCAGGGGAAGTTGCTGAAGGAGGGTCGATTTGTTGCTGAATGACGTTGTGATGTCATTGCCTTATGACGTCAAACCATGACGCAAAACTGCGTTATTGCTTAGAATACACATAAAAATATGATTTGAAATATGTTAATATGGATTTGTTCATAAAAAATAATATAAACATTTTATTTGTAAAAGTAATATAAACAGATAAGATTTTTAAAAATGTTTTGAAATAGAATGTTGACTTATTGAACAGTTACACGTTTTAACAATTACATTTTATGTGTAGGCCTATTTTCTTATTAACTAGTAAAACTACACCTTTTTTTTTTTTTTTTTTAAATATAGTTTTAAGCAGTGTATTGGTAGTTAGTGTGCTACACTCTAAGGGCACACTGTACTGTGCTAATATGAAGGAATTATCCGTACTGATTTTTCACAGGTGTTTTAAATTACACATTTCATTTTGTGTTTTAGGGTTACACAGGATCACAACTTAATGGATAAGGTCCTAGCAGAAAATTACCAGTACCTTTTCCATTTTTCTGCAATTTGTTTCTTAAAGTGCATCTAACTGAACAACAACTTACATGCTGTATCATAAACAATTATTATTGAACAATTGCAACTATCAACTGTTAGGTTTCTTTCTTCAGCTCTCTCCAGGCTGACGTGCTGCTTGGCCTGCTATAGCTGTTCAGTGGTTTCCTCTTTTTGTGCAATTTATATGAAAATATGTGCCTTTTTAATAGATTGCATCACTGTGTTTGTTTTTTTGTTTTTTGTTTTTTAAAAAAAGTTGCTAGGGTAGTCTGAAAAGATGCTACAACTAGCAACAAAATTGCCTAGTTGGCAAAACTGCAGCAAGAAGAAGCTGTTAGGAAGGACTAACTGTCATGGCCTGTGGTTTTGACTTTAAATGTTTCACAAACATATATGGGTGTGATGTATGGGTGGTGTAGATCCAAACATAGTTTCACAACTTTTTGCTATAGTACTGGGTAAACAAGGGAACACAGTGAGTGAAGCCATTCGAGTCAACTATATAATGACGACTATATAATGACGACTAAACAACTTAACTTGGACCCACTGTGCAAACTGTCTCTTTAATACCATGTGGTTTATATACATGTTGATGCTGATTGGGCTGACATTTTTGACACACCCACCAAACAAGAGAAAATGTATCTCAAACCCCATTGCACACCATTTCCAGGAAACCTGTAATTCAACCCGGAAACCTGAGCAAAACATTCCACACCGGTTTCTGCTTGAACGTGCCCCAGTATTTGTAGGTTGAGCAGCGAACCCATTGGCTACTGATAGCGCAGGAACCAATCAGCTCTGCCCTATAGAGAATGATGTGATTGCAAGCAGGGGCACGTTCAAGCTCAAACCGCTGCGCAACATTTTGCTACGTTTTCCGGGTTGAACAACATGTTTCCTGGAAACGGTGTGCAACGGTGTGCAACAGGTTTGAGATGCGTTTTCTCTTGTTTGGTGGGTGTGTCAGAAATGTCAGCCCAATCAGCGGCAAGATGCATATAAACCACGCGGTATTAAAGAGACAGCTCGCACAATGTGTATTAATGTAACAGAAAAATACTATACTTATATATTTTGCTGTTGTATTGTGAAGTGACACTTTCATAAACTTTTCTATACTCCTCTGATTATATAATGGTAAATATTACAATATCATTGCACAACAACAAGATCAACACAGTCTCGGAGGTAAGAAGTGGACTATCCTTCACCTGAAATGTTTGTCTTTTCATGCTGAAATGCAAGGCAAGATCACAATAATAATTAGAAGTTCCCACAAATGCCTTCACTTGATTTGGGATGTTCTGTTTTATTCTGGATGACTGTAACATCAAGTGTATTTTGTAGTATACGTATTTATACCGACTGCAGGCTCCGAAAATTCTTCAAACAGAACACAAAGAATGGCCTTCTCAGCTGCCATAGTTGCAACTCTTGCGTCATCAAAACAGGGTGTTCAACGCACCACCGTTTCAGTTTAAAAAACGTTTTGCAACGTTTTGTCGGGGCTGAACGCAGCCCAGGTTTCTGTTTCATGACAGTTTCACGACAGAATTTTGTATTATATCTCAAAAATATTCATATAATAGTCACAAAAGGTCAATGTGTATTAAATAAACTGTATGTTTTGAGGGGGAAATAATGTTTACAAGGTATACATAGAATCTGCATTTCAAAAAGAAATATTCGCTTGCCTAAAATTGTAAAAACCAACCCTCCTGGTCTCCGAAAGAACAAAAAAAAAAAAAAATAGAAACAAAAGTGGTCTGCATTTAGAGCAGTGGTTCTCAACCTTTTTTGGGCCAACGCCCCCCTATCCATTATTCAGGTCCTTTACCGCCCCCCAAACACCATTAGCCTACATCATGAATCCATTTTCCAAACTCTGTTTTTGTCTTATCCTGAATCACTATGACACACCTATAATAAGAGTTTATATTATTATTATTATTATACGTTTATTTAACCAGGGAAGAAAATCACATTGAGATAGATATCTCATATACAAGTATTTTATATTTATATTGGGACTATTAGACTGGTTCGAGTCTGCAACGCTGCGGAGTACAGTACCTGCAAGACGCCTGCAATTTTGGTTATTTACCACTAGAGTCCAAAAGTTACGGACTGCAGCTTTCATAATTAAAAATGTCACTGAAAGCTAAATAACAGAACAGTGGCAGGCATCCGGGACAAGCTGGAACCGGAACCTCCGAAATCTGATCCCCTCTCATATAACACCAAAAGTGGTCCGTGCCGGGTTTTGTGTTTTCCAACAAGCAACATATAAAGCAGTGGCTTTTTTAAATTTTTTTATTGATGCGACCAAACTAAGTCAAGTCAAGCATAAGAATATTAGAATATATAATATACATATACAGAACAAGAATAAAAACTTGTAAGTAGCTATAAACAAGCCCAAACGAATTAATTTGAAGCAAAACTGAAAGTAAAAACGGGTGTTCTCAAGCAGCCTACCTCTCTCGTTCGGCACGAATTCAAATGTTTCCATATTAGCAATGTATCTGGATGCTGAACTTTTATTTATTGTGTCAAATAGGATTTGTACTTCACTCCCGTTTCAATATCAACGAAAAAAATCATCCTCTTCAAATGAGCAAAAATGTGTTTGGCAGGACCAGTTTCAGCGGTCACGCTGAACGGCACAGATAGGATTCTACGGAGTATGTAAAATGAGCAGTGTAATTTTTTATATGTTTGGCTATTTTATTTTGATAATGAACAGGCTGCAATGTCAAGTTTGCAACGAATATGTTGAGTGCGCACCAAGCGGCAACCTCCCCCTGTTTCTCGTGAAGCCAATACGGAAGTGAATTAAACTGCAATTCATCGACTGGCCGCTAGGGACAGGCTGCAGAAGTGAGCAGAATCTCATTGACCATCATGTTAAATTAGCCAAGTTTACAGCAGAAAAAAACATGTTTACAGTCTGGTTCATATTGTGGTTTTGGTCTATACTGCGAATTTGCCCTTCATGACAACTCTGAGGGGGGTGAATTTTTTATAGCTCATCCGTTTAAATTATATTAAGCCTTAAAGTTCTGCATAATTAAGGGCGTGGTCACTTGAGTGACAGGTATGCCGCTGCTGTCTGTGAGCCGTCATGTTACCTCAGCAGCTCATTTCAGCCGCTGAATTTGGCATCTCACTCGTATTTGTGCTTTTTTCTGTATTATTTTATACAATATATGGCTTGCTGCATACTCGAGACAGATGTCAGTCTGTGTACATGTGCTCGCATGCGGAACACACGTTGTTGGATCGTTGTGGCATTGGCTAAAAGTTTTGTTCCTGACATTTACTACAATGACAATACCAGGATAACGTATACAACTCCGACAGCACTGCTTGGATATAACTAAAACTGCTGCACTATTTTGAAAAATTATACTTTGGATACGTGCTCATTAGTTTGAGAGAACATTTGAGAGATATACATCTGGTACATATATATATATATTTTACCCAAGTGCCACGGATTGGATTCATCTCGCGATCTCATTATAAAGGTATGAAATCCCATTTGATTTGTGTTATTTGCACACCCCACACAAATTAATTAGCCTACTGGTGTTGGAGCATCTATAACGTTATCGTAAAAAAAAAAATCACCGTAGATTGACAGTAATCCTTTAGTACTTTCTAATGATATTGCTATCTTTATTAATATTTTAGATAGATAGCTAGGGCGGGCGTGGTTTCAGCAACAAGTCGTATGGGCTCCAACTTCGTCCCGCCTCTTTGCCCATTTTCAGTTATCCGTGAGTGACGTGCGGTCACGTGCAGCTAAGATGGCCGCGGCCTCATTTGCGCGTCAAAACTGCTATTCAGAACTCTATGGGTGACGTCACGGACACTACGTCCATATTTTTTTTACAGTCTATAGTGCGCACGCGAGGCGTCAGCGCGATCATTCAACTGGGCTGCGTTCAGCCCTGGCAAAACGTTTTTTTAAACGGAAACGGTGGTGCGTTGAACACCCTGTTCTGATGACGCAGGAGTTGCAACTATGGCAGCTGAGAAGGCTATTCTTTGTGTTCTTTTTTAATAATTTTCGGAGCCTGATGAAGTTGGTATTTAGGGTTTAATACTCCAAAATACACTCGATGTTACAGTCACTGCCCTTGCCGTCCGGAATAAAAGAGAACACCCCAATCGAGTGAAGGGATTTGTGGAATCTTCTAATTATTTTGATACAACACTTGCCTTGCATTTCAGGATGAAAAGACAAACATTTCAGGTGAAGGATAATCCACTTCTTACCTCCAAGACTGTTATGATCTATATTATTTTATTGTTTAATAGGCTTATCATTATTGCTGATCACTGTTGTTGTGCTTTGATATTGTAATATTTACCATGATATAATCAGAGGAGTACAGAAAAGTTTATTAAAGTGTAACTTCACAATACAACAGCAAAATATATAAGTAAAGTATTTTTATGTTACATTAATACCCAGTGTGCGAGCTGTCTCTTTAATACCGCGTGGTTTATATACAGGTTGCCGCTGATTGGGCTAACATTTCTGACACGCCCACCAAACAAGAGAAAACGCATCTCAAACCCGTTGCACACCGTTTCCAGGAAATGTGTCGTTCAACCAGGAAAACGTAGCAAAACGTTGCGCACCGGTGTGAGCTTGAACGTGCCCCAGTTCTAAATTTGGACCAGCGACCAGAAGATCAGACTCGCTCAAGAGACTGTGTTAGCAACAAGGGTAGAAGGAAATGACGACAACACTGGCTTCATCAGAAACAGGTAAGATGTATTAAAGGATGTCAATAATGCAATAATAAAAGGGAAAAAATAAAAATAAATAAATAAATAATAATAATAATGTCAGAGATTCAATACATCATCAAAACCAATAAACAAAAAAAAAACAAAAAAATGAATATAGTGACCAAAGGGGGGTAATGGAGGATGAAATAAATGAAGAGAGTAAAATAAATAAATGTATTTCTTCTTATAACCCTTATTTAAATTTTCTATTTATTTATTTTTCTATCTTATTAATTATTTGTTTATCTCTTTAAACCTATTTAGATTCAACCTAATAAAGCTAACAGACTCTTATTCTGCTAATATGGAATATAGATATATATAATAATATAAAATTTATTTTCACCTATTTATTCAATTTGTTTCTAATTGGCTTATTTAATATAGATAATAACTTTGAATTTGACTGGACACAATTCTTCCAATGACACTTTGAAATACCTTTTTCACTCTTGTTCTTCAGAAAAAACAACAACAACAAAAATAAAATAATAAAAACAAATAATTTGACAGTGGCAATTTGAGAGTATAAAATCAGTAGAGGAGAAAAAAAAAAAAAGGAAAACAAAAAGGAAAAAGAAATTACAATGGATAAACCTTAATGCTCACAATAAGAGTCCCAATGTGGATTAGGGTTTCACCAAACTTTAACTCAGTTCAGTGCTGCTTACACGAGATCCGTCTTCCGCCATTTAGTTCTGAGCAACACAGTTCAGTCAGAAAAACGAAGGAAAAGCGTGTGCACAATCCTACCACTTTTTTGATTCACGTAGCTCGATCCTTATATGGGCATTGGCTCGCCAGTTCCTGCTCGCAGGCTCTTTCTAGTGCAATGCAGGGACAGTTCAAGTTCAAAGTCTTCTTCGACGATCGTCCGATTCCAGAAAATATGCTGCACTCGACTCAAGAGATGATGGAAAACAGAAGATAGGGAAAAGAAGGACAGAGATGGGAAGGAAAAAAAAAAACAATCTTGCAAAAGACAAGGCCAAAAATACAATTAGACATTCCGTTCAAGATATACATCATTACAGCAGTTAATCTGCGAATAAACAAGATTTCAACATATTTAACTCCATGTTCATTTAACATTAACACATTGAAATTTGCATAAACATGCAAAGAGCATTTTTTTAAATGACGCACTTAGGCCTCATCTGCCCGTATCGCATGTGCGTCACGATCAGCCATTTCTCATAGCTCGAATACACGACAAAAACCCATTAAAATAACACTTGTAACTGCTTAAAGTAACTTTTAAATCTGAACATTAGTTATTTAACACATTCACTCGATATTCCTCCCGTTTTTTAACAGAGGATTAGCTTTTATACATCTTTTATATATATTACTGCACATAATACAACCGCATTTGATGGTTAAACACCATTTACAGAACATTTATACAAAACTACCTGTGTAATTGAGGATTTAATTACTTTACTCACCAAGAGAATTCTACTTTTCTAGTTATGAAGTTTCCAGACAGGCAAAACTCCAACCTCCGGAAGTTTCTCTCTCCTCTATAACAGTTTGCGCTAGCATCAACCCTGATAATCGACTGACGATGATCAATTCACATTTCTTCTCTCAAAATCTGTTATTTTTCTTAACACAACTGCTGATTTATATGTTCTAATTCTGTCTTCTTCTTCTTTTTCAGGACCGTGTCGTAACTGCTGCTTCTCTCTCTTGCATTCGCGCGTTCTCGCTCGTACTCTCTCTCGCACAGCTCCGATCATAGGGCGGGGCTAACTCCTCGCTCTCCTCATTGGACCAAATTTCACTTTGTTTCTATTTGAATAATTTTTCAAATTAGTTTTATTTCTTTTTGAATTTATGCATTTTCCTATTTTCTATTTCACAAATGTTATTAAAATAAAGTGCTGATTTACAGATTCACGAGTGTTATGGTTTTTATTCCCTTTTCTATTTTACATTAACAGGTCTCTCAGTAACCTGGGTTACACCAGTGTAATATTTACCATTATATAATCAGAGGAGTATAGAAAAGTTTATGAAAGTGTCACTTCACAATACAACAGCAAAATATATAAGTATAGTATTTTTCTGTTACATTAATACACATTGTGCGAGCTGTCTCTTTAATACCGCGTGGTTTATATACATCTTGCCGCTGATTGGGCTGACATTTCTGACACACCCACCAAACAAGAGAAAACGCATCTCAAACCTGTTGCACACCGTTGCACACCGTTTCCAGGAAACATGTAGTTCAACCCGGAAAACGTAGCAAAACGTTGCGCACCGGTTTGAGCTTGAACGTGCCCGTGTTGTTGGCAGGCCTGGACTGGTAATCTGGCATACCGGGCAAATGTCCGGTGGGCCGACGCACTTGAGGGCGGGGCCGCTATATGATATGATTTTTTTAATAAACATAAAATTGGCCAACGACCGGCCCATAAAGCAGGGACAGCGGCCCATTGGTTCATTTTCCATACTGACACTGGGCTGGCCCAATCACATCTCTTAACAGACTCCACCCCGTCCCCTCTGTTTCGCCAGAACATCTGTGGATTAGGAGGATGGAGAAACAAAAGCGCAAGTGCAAGGGGGTGCGGAGAAGTTGCGGGCAAAAAATAAAAAAATTTAGAGGTTGATGCCTCAACGTGCAAAAATTACTGGCATGTTTAGTGCGGTTACTGTAGCTTCAGTTTCCAAACCTACAGTACCTGACGTGCAAAAACAGGTGAACATAGAAGAACATGGAGGAGACACCTGTAAGGCAGAGGAGCAGCAGGTGTCTGACAGTGAAGCCAATGAGGGGCAGAGTAAGCAGGAGAGTATAATAGAAGCGGTAAGCAGGGTAGTTACATGTTTAACAGCGAGGGACTCATGATGCGACGACGACGACGATGATGCTTAAATTAATGAATATTATAAGACAACATAATCGTCGCCGTTATTATAAAGTCAGACTGTCACCTACTGCACTGGTCACTCAGTCAGCTAAAGTCAAATAGCACAGCAAAAGTTATTTTGCACTGTTTTTTGTAGTTAGCAGTGCCCTTGTAGCTATCAGAGTTCACTTATGCAGTAACGGCCCTTCTCATAGAAAATCCTGAAATGATGCAATTTGATTTTTCAAAAAAAAATTCAGGTTATTATTATAATGTAATATTACTGATGATGTGTTTATTTCACAACGAGACTATAGGTGTCTATTTATAGCTGTTAGTCGTGATGATGGTCTACTAGATCTCACTTTTCAGCTATAAAAAGTTATGTTTTGTAGCTCTTGTACCCTATTACTCTGGTATGAACACTTGGTTGTTTATGGCAAGTGAATAACATGAATATCATTTTATTAGGACGTTTTTGTGAGTAATTTGGTAGTATAGTTTTCTTTTTCATTGTTTTTAATGGAGAGTATCTAAACAATGAGAGGTAAATGTTTGACACTTAAACAGGGGTTTGTGCTCTTTAAAACAAAGTATTTTTGTAATTGTAAATTATAGTTTTTCTGCTGTCTGTTTCATTGAAAAAAAAAATAAAAAAAATTCTTTATAGAATTATCAGTATTCTACATCCACGTTCTAAGGGTTAACTAGCTTTTATATCATGGAGCACATTGTCCATCTAGAAATCCTACTCTTACTAAGTGTATTTTTAATAACTCTACCAATTAATTGTAATACTCTGGTGGGTGGTGTCCGACCGATTGTGGTGGGCCGGTCTGAGCAAAAATGCCAGGGCCATTTTTTTGTCCCAGTCCAGCCCTGGTTGTTGGACATCGTTTTATTGCAATGCTGTGAGGAGACGCAGAAGAACTGATGAAATACTGGTTAAACAAGTATATGCCCATACACTGGCAGTTTCCACATGAAACTGATGTCATCTGATGTCATTTAAACATCTGATGTCGAGGGCTGTTTGTCAGACTTTGTTGGGCCTAATACATAATGCCATGGTGTTTAACACACAAACGGTCACTACACACCACGAGTATGCCAATGGTTTCCATCACCTTAACGCGCATTTGAACTAACACAAAAGTCAAGATAATCTGCGTCTGCCTATTGAATTTCTTTGATAATTCTGGACAGTAAAAACGACCGTAGGCTGCTATACGGTCATTTCAGCGCTAATGTGTGCACTTAGGTTTTATTACGCATTTAGGAGAGTATTGCAAGAAGCTGCTTACATTAATCTTACTTTGGAAACCAAATAAATAAATACAATCATGATTTTTCATAAAGAATTATGTTATAATTATAGGCTTAAATACCGTGGTATCATCTTATTGTTATCATCAATGGTATAATTAATTCAATTCAAATTTATTTGGTTTGTCATGATTAATTTGTGTCCATAATAAGTAAAATAAAAAATATATATATTCTAACAAGAATAAACACATATGAACAATTATTAAATTATTAATGTATTATTAATTATTTTTAACTAGCCTATCTTGACATTATCCAAGCAGCGTTTTGCGCTCAGATGTGACGGCGAAATTACTTAAATGTGATTACAGAATATATTTAAATTAATTATCCATCAAATTGTCATTTTCTCCTTACAGTCTTGCGAGTTAACAATAATGCCAAGTAAATTACTTTGTGAACAAAGAAAACATTTTGGCATTAGGCATTAAAAATGTAAAAGTTTTACCTTACAAATAGAATTTAGTTTCATTCATTTTAAAATTCGTCACCGGAGTGAATGGGAACATGATTTATTGAAAATATTTGAAAATTTAAGTGGTTCTTAAGTCGGTACTTTTTTAAATGGCTTGTCAACTTTCTATTCCTATGCTGTGTGATTCTAGTCAGCGCTGAATTCAAGCCACCACCGGATAGTTGTCAGCGCGAAACACATTTTTGTGCACGTGAATTCTTGTCAGCGCTTGTTGAACGCCCCCGTTGAGAAACACTAATTTAGAGTATTGTAAGAGTGTATTTAGGCACACAGACTTACCAATGTAATTGCACTGTAACATGAGTGCGAGTCACACTCATGTTACAGTGCAATTACATTGGTAAGTACTAAAGTAGTGAAATGAGTATACATTGAAAAGCATATAATGGAATAAAGTAATGAAAAGCATATACTTAAATTGCTCAAGTTTTCTTCGCAAGGTTACATGATGCTAAACCAGTGTGAAAGCAACACCTGCCCCTATGCGCTGACAGGTGAGTGTGACTCCGCCCTCACGTTTATCATACAGCGGCTCTCAGTATAAAACCAGCATCAGTCTCACACAAACACTCACACACTATAAACAAGCTTCAGAGACACTTGAGGTCGACTACAGGGCAGCATGTCTAATATTGCAAAGGTTCTTTCTAGGAGGCAGGACAGAGGAGAAGGAGTGGGAACAAACAAGAATGCGATTCCCTACAACAAGCAGAACTATCAGAGCCTGAAGCAGGAATGTCTGGCAAAAAAAACCCTGTTCTGTGACCCGACCTTCCCTGCTGAATCCGACTCTCTGGGATACAACGAACTCGGGCAGCAGTCCATCAAGACCAGAGGAGTGGAGTGGAAGAGACCCAAGGTACTGTGATGTCCTCTGTGTGTGTCTGTGTGTGGTCCTTGTTAACTAGTGTTGCAAACCTTTTTGGAAATCGATATATAATCAGATTGAATGGAAAGAGGTCTGGAGTTTACCTAGTAAATACTGCCTCACTAATAAAGTTATAGAAATTACATATAAGGTTATTCATTTGATTTATCCGGCGAGACAAGTAGTCTCAAGATTTTTCAGAGACATGGAGACTACATGTGTCTTTTGTCATTCAGAAGAAGAATCCATTAAACAATTATTTTTTGAATGTGTATTTGCCCCGTCGTTTTGGATTGATATTGGATATCTAATAGGGGTGTGACGAGATCTCGTGAGACTAAACTGTGACGAGATTTCTCGTCGAGGCGAAAAGTAGTCTCGTGATATTGCCATGACAGAGTGGTTAGGATGATTAGGAAAGAATATGCCACCGCTACATTTACATTACGCCTCCACTGTCGTTTTGCTATGTATTTAAATAAAAAATATTTAATTCAGTTGGATAACGGACGCCGCCGCTCCATATTTACAGAGTTACGCGCGATCGCTGAAAGTGAAAGTAAACAGGAGCGCGCATTCAAACGCGATCTCAATACCCCGCATTTTGAAAGCGGCTCCCTGATGAATACAGATATCTCTCAATATGAAAGCTATTTTAGGCTGGGCAGTGTAGTTGTAACCATCTCTTAGCTCTGTATCAAAGAAAAATTGGTCTTATTTGCACTTTGAATATTGAGAGAGTGTGATTATGGTTGCACTTATTGTAAAGTGTTACCATGAAAACGAATAACAGTTTTCTCTTAATCTTATTAAGCACAAACAATAAGGTTTCATTTGTTAACATTAGTTAATGCACTGTAAACTATGAACTAACAATGAATGACTATTTTTATTAACTAACATAAACAAAGATTAATAAATACTGTAGCAAATATATTGCTCATTGTTAGTTGATGTTGGTTAATACATTAATGTTAATAAATGAGACCTTATTGTAAAGTGTTAACATTTTTATTTATGCTGTTTTTATTTCTATGATCAGTTTGTGGAAAGGAGTTCAGTTAGGAGGTCAAAAGTTGTAGAAGCTCATAAATCATGTACAGTAAGGTCTGAAGAGACTGAAATCATACAGAAGAGAAGTCAGTTGAGTTAGTGGAAAAACCTTTTATAGTGCTTTAAGTATTGTTGTCTTTTACTGCATATGATAATTCACACTCAGAAAGTAGAACTGAAATGACATTCATTACAAGATGATTAGTTAAAACATTTCAAATACACCTGCAGAATATTTTTTCTAGTCATGATTTCACCATTGAGGATTTCTTAAAAATAGTGTGTAAAAATCTTGTCTCGTCTAGTCTCGTGAACTCAGTCTCGATACCTGTCTCGTCACACCCCTAATATCTAATATTCAAATTAACAAAATTAAAGATTCAATTATCTGGTATTTTGTTATATAAAAATAGGATTTTGGAGCAAAATTTGATGATTAACTTAATAATTATCTATGGAAAATATCATATACACAAACAGAAATTGAATAATAATAAACCCAATATTATATTATTTAAAATTGAATTGAAGCATTATATTGAGGCCATAAAAGATGCAAGAAATAAAAAAGCAATACGGATGTATAGAATTTTTGAATCCTTTTCTTTTTGGAACACCCTGTAGGTTTTTTTTTTTTCCCCTGTATTTTATTTGATTTATTTTCTTCTTAGTTTTTTTTTCTTTTTCTTTCTGGTGTTTCCTTTGTTGCTATTATGAATGTATTACATAACAGTTGAACACATTGTGATCCTCTGTATGTATATTGTTCTTGTTTTGTAATAAAAAAAAAAAAATAATAATAAAAAAAAATCTTAACTAGTGTTTCTCAACGGGGGCGTTACCGCCCCCCAGGGGGCGTTCAGAGAACAACGGGCAAGATTTTTAAAAGGGGTGCGTTCAGGTGTTCTTGGGGGGCGTTCACGAGTTTACACCAAAGATCCAGGCAAGACAAGATTAAACGTGTAATTACTTGCAAAAGAATTGCCTCCAACATTCTCAAATCTGCCAGTTTAATGCAATATGTAAGCTAGGCTATGTATCGTTTCTTTTGCAACGATTATTTTTCCAGCGCTCAAGCGCTGACAAGAATTCACGTGCACAAAAATGTGTTTCGCGCTGACAACTATCCGGTGGTGGCTTGAATTCAGCGCTGACTAGAATCACACAGCAGAGGAATGGAAAGTTGACAAGCCATTAAAAAAGTACCGACTTAAGAACCACTTAAATTTTCAAATATTTTCAATAAATCATGTTCCCATTCACTCCGGTGACGAATTTTAAAATGAATGAAACTAATTTCTATTTGTAAGGTAAAACTTTTACATTTTTATAATGCCAAAATGTTTTCTTTGTTCACAAAGTAATTTACTGGGCATTATTGTTAACTCGCAAGACTGTAAGGAGAAAATGACAATTTGATGGATAATTAATTTAAATATATTCTGTAATCACATTTAAGTAATTTCGCCGTCACATCTGAGCGCAAAACGCTACTTGGATAATTTCAAGATAGGCTAGTTAAAAATAATTAATAATACATTAATAATTGTTCATATGTGTTTATTCTTGTTAGAAGATTTTTTTATTTTTATTTTACTTATTATGGACACAAATTAATCATGACAAACCAAATAAATTTGAATTGAATTAATTATATCATTGATGATAACATTAAGATGATACCACGGTATTTAAGCCTATAATTATAACATAATAATTATAACATAATTTTTTATGAAAAATCATGATTGTATTTATTTATTTGGTTTCCAAAGTAAGATTAATGTAAGCAGCTTCTTGCAATACTCTCCTAAATGCGTAATAAAACCTAAGTGCACACATTAGCGCTGAAATGACCGTATAGCAGCCTACGGTCGTTTTTACTGTCCAGAATGATCAAAGAAATTCAATAGGCAGACGCAGATTATCTTGACTTTTGTGTTAGTTTAAATGCGCGTTAAGGTGATGGAAACCATTGGCATACTCGTGGTGTGTAGTGACCGTTTGTGTGTAAAACACCATGGCATTATGTATTAGGCCCAACAAAGTCTGACAAACAGCCCTCGACATCAGATGTTTAAACTCGTAGTTATTTTGTGCGCGAGCGCGTTCATGTGGAAACTGCCAGTGTATGGGCATATACTTGTTTAACCAGTATTTCATCAGTTCTTCTGCGTCTCCTCACAGCATTGCAATAAAACGATGTCCAACAACACAAATAGCTCTCTCTGTAGTCACAAGTTCCCTTCATAATGCAAAGCATGCGACTTGCACGCTTAAGTTTCAGAAAACATCGTCATCGAAGTTTATATGTCTATAATTTATGTAATCATATAATTTATATGTATTCTTTATATCACAGGTTTTCAAACCCTGTGTCGCGAGACTTAAAAAATGGGTTGGCATTTTCATAAAAGCATAGTCTAAAATGAATAAATAAACAAAATATATTTGACTTAATATATTAACAAAGCGAAAGAAAAAATTGTGCCCAATAGTAGCCTATATACTGCTGAGTTTGATTCATTTTTGAGAGGGGCGGGACTCCACAAACAAGTTCAAGGAAAGGAAACCGAGATGGCAAAAAGCGCATCCTGTTTTCTTTATTTTGCAAAAACACAATGTTCTGTTTTAGTGTGAGTGTATAAAAGTAAACTTCGCAGTATCGAATAATGTCTTACTCATATCTGTAAATTACGGTATTTAAGTTGTTTCTGCTGGTAGGAAACCAGGGGCACGTTCAAGCTCAAACCGGTGCGCAACGTTTTGCTACGTTTTCCGGTAGGTTGAGAACCACTGTTGTAAACCCTACACGTTATAGGGGCAAAATGTCCCCATGAAGATGGCAATAGCCAAAATACTTGTTTTGGTCCCCATGAGGATAACAGCTAATAAATCATATAGATTGATGTTTATTTTTTGAAAATGGAAACATGCAGAAAGTTTTCTGTGAGGTTTAGGGTTAGGGGATATATTATACAGTTTGTACAGTATAAAATCATTATGTCTATGGTAAGTCCACATAAAACTTGACCATTACCTAAACTCTAAGTTTAGGTAAATATAAAGGCGTGTTTTTGTGATCTTTGTTTGTTTCTTTTATTTCTTTCTTTCTTTTTTTTTTTTTTTTTTAAATATCTTAAAAAGTACTTTTGTTATATTGTTATTTTGTCATAATAATATTAAATGTTAATAATATTTTTCATACGTTTTTTTGTTATCTTTGTGTTTTATAGAATCTAACTGATTCACATTCACAAGGAATAATGGGAAGTGTTTTTATAATTAATCATTATAAATGTAGTCATATCCATGTGATCGGACTCCTACAACAAACACAGTTGAAGTTTCATAAAAATCAATCAATGTATGCAGATGTTATAACACACTTCCTGTTTCCCTTTTCTCACCATAAATTCATTGCCTCACCATGGCCAAACCGTTTGAGATATCAAAAACCTGCTCGCATTACCAAGTTTGGTGGTGATCGAATTAATCTCCTAGGAGGTGTATATCAAATTCCAGAGCATGCGTTTTTCAAACAACCCATAATAGCTGACTTCCTGTTGAGCTGGCGTATAACTTAGAGCACGAAAGTTGTTAGGCCCGATGACGTATATATGTGTACCGAGTTTCATACCCCATTCAAGGGGGTGCTGTCAAGCCCCTGTGCCACGCCCGCGTACCAGCTTCTGCGGCGTCCTAATGGCCACAGATTCCAATGTGTGTGCCAATTTTCAAGAGTTTTTGAGCATGTTAAGGGCCCCAAAAAGTCCTGGATGGTTGAAAAAAATAAACATCCTTAGAAAAACAACAGGGCCCTGAGCCTTAGTGGCTTGGGCCCTAAAAATGTTGACACAATATAAAACATTTTTTACAGTTTAGCTGAGATGCAAAACATGTATTGTTCTGTCAATGTGCATGCATAGATATGCTCACTATGGTAACCGACGGAAGCTCAGGTTAGTCTTCAGGTGTGAGGAGGATCTTTGTATTTCTGTATTTGTGTTGATACTTACAACAAGCGTACTCTCTGCTCATTGGTATCTCTATTTTTTCTTTTATGTATACACTAGCCACTACACAATTGTTCAAATGAACATTTTACATGTGCTGTTTGCTAAGAGCAAATAAAACGTATAATAATATCTGCTCTAATTGTGTTCAATTTTCTGTTTTTAAAGGAGCTGTGCTCAAACCCTGAGTTCATTGTGGACGGCGCCAAGCGGACGGATATCTGCCAGGGAGCTTTAGGTGAGAAAAGATCCTTTTGGTCACATTAGTGTTCAGGTGTGGCCTGTAGAGAAACACAATGAATCATTTATGATTTTTGCTAACATGGTGGGCAGTATAGTGAAGACTTTATTTTACATCGAAAACAAGCTGAATATGGTATTTCAGGATCAGTTTAATTATGTATTATGATATCAAATGAGGTGTTTAGTTAGCTGTATCTGCTGGTGTGTCTGCTTTATGTTGTTTAAGTACACTTGTCTTCCACCCCGAAACTCACACAAACTCGTATTGTGCAGAGCTAACCACCATGACACACGAATATAAATACTATATCAGAAAAGATGTGACACATGAGCCATTAACACTATAGACCTATTTTGTTTGTTCAAACAAAAAGAGAGATAAAATTGTACAGAGCCTCCATAAGGACATGCATGGAAAAAATAAATTGTATTTCAATGCTTTTGCATTCGCTCACAAAACTTTTTTGTTCCCCCAAGAAATTCCCAGCGAATTAAATTTCTCCAGAAAACGCAACAGAACTTGTTTAGTTATAGATATCTTTTTGCAAGAGAAAGCAAAAATTGCATGAGTGAATGCAACGTTTTTTCAGGGGAATACAGTACTTTTGCAAGAGAACACAAAAGTATAGCCCCTAAAGGGACATCATGGTGGATGGGAGGAAAAAATATATGTCAGTGCTTTTGCGTTCTCTTGCAAATGTTTGCATTCCCCTGAGAAAGAACTCAAAAGTTTTGTGTGCAAACAATGTTTCTTGGGGGAACGCAAACATAATTTTTTTCCTCCCATCTCATATTTTTTTTCCATCACCATGTGTCTTTAGGGGCTCCTTACAAAAGTTGTGCGAGCAAATGAAAATGTTTCTCTGGGGAACATAATTGTTTTGCAAGAGAACACATAAGCTGAATGAAAAGCTTCTCCACCAAATGCAATTTTTTTCAAAAAAACGCAAATGTTGTGCAAGCGAATGAAAAGATTCTTCAGGAATGCAATATTTTTGCAAGAGAATGCAAAGACTGTGAGAGCAAATGAAAAGTTTCTCCAGGAATGCAATTTTTTGTAAGAGAACACAAAACTGAAAAGAGCAAATGAAAAGTTACTCTGGAGAACACAAAATTTTTGCAAGAGAACGCAAAAGTTGTGCGAACAAATTAAAAGTTTCTTCGGAGAAAGCATTGTTTTTGCAAAAGTTGTAAGAATGAATGCAAAGTTTCTTGGGCGAATGTAAAATCTGCAAGAAAGAGAAATACATGCCTAAGTTTTATTGGTAAGCAGTTTACAAAAAAGCATGATCAACAATATGAGTGATTCTAGTAATGGCTAATTAAAGTTACCTCACACTACAAGTGCTGCGGAAAAACATGGGAGTGGTCAAGTCTTAAGCTTGAAGGTTGTAGGTTCAAACCCAACAATGGTTGATCCATGAACCATCACCATTGAGCAAGATGCATATGCCCAGAATATTCCTTGAGCAAAACTCTGAAGCCCAGGTTGATCCTGCAAGACTATCCCTCTAATAAGTGTACTAGAAGTTAGTTTGCATAAAATCATCAGCTGAAGACAAAATAAATATCTAATTACGTTTGATACATTGACAGGTGACTGCTGGTTGCTGGCAGCCATTGCATCTCTGACTCTGGATAATGAGATTCTGGAACGTGTAGTTCCACCTGGACAGAGTTTTACGGAGGACTATGCCGGCATCTTCCACTTTCAGGTCAGAACATACAAACAGACTGACTCACACTGAAGATCTGGGATTTAATTTAAACCTGGGGGAAAAGTCTTAATTTTAGGATGAAAAACAAACAAACAAACATTCAAAGTGCTTTAAATCATTTTAATCACTAATTTTAAAGGATTAGTTTTCCATTATATGGAGAAAAAATAAATATTTATTTAAATATAATTTTAGCTAATATAAAATATTATCTAATACTATATTGTAATAATTTTATTAAATGTAATTAAATGTAAAAAATGTATTTAAATTTAGAAAAGTGGTAGGCAAGTCTGGTTTCAGACTTTTGAACTTCATTCAAGTACTTCTTATGATGCAATATATGATCATATTATAATTTCAATGATAAAGATACACTGTCAGACTGATGGTGTTGTTCTCGTCTCTTCAGTTCTGGCAGTATGGTGAATGGGTGGACGTGGTCATTGATGACCGTTTGCCCACCAGAAATGGGAAGCTGCTGTTTGTTCACTCCGCCGAGGGCTCTGAGTTTTGGAGCGCTCTGCTGGAGAAGGCCTATGCAAAGTGAGTGTGCGTGTTTATTCATCATAAATTACCTGCTACTACTTACCTGAACTGCAGTAGTGAACAATATAATACAATATGGGGGCAGTCGTGGCCTAATGGATAGAGAGTCGGACTTGTAACCCAAAGGTCATGGGTTCGAGTCTCAGGTCCGGCAGGGATTGTCGGTGAGGGGAGTGAATATCCAGCGCTCTCTCCACCCTCAATACCACGACTGAGGTGAGACCCTTGAGCAAGGCACCGTACCCTCAACTGCTCCCCGGGTGCTCCAGGTGTGTGTTCACGGTGTGTGTTCACTGCTGTGTGTGCACTTGGATGGGTTAAATGCAGAGCACAAATTCCGAGTATGGGTCACCTTTAAATGATACTGAGTCATCCGAAACGCTTGGTAAACACTGTGCCTACCATACTAACACACAATGTTCATTCAACATGTCACATACATACCAACCGCTGATGCAGATTTCTACCATATTTTGAAGGGTAAATGGCTCATATGAAGCTCTGATAGGAGGTTGGAGCACTGAGGGTTTTGAGGATTTCACTGGAGGCATCGCTGAGAAGTATAAGCTGAGCAAAGCTCCTCCGTACCTGTTTAAGCTCATGCAGAAAGCACTGACGCTGGGCTCATTACTGGGCTGCTCCATTAAGGTAAGTCTCATTCCACTTCTGTTGGCTTTCTTTTTGTTGCATTTTGAGCTGCTATAGCTTCTCTATGGCAATAATAAATAGTGATTAATACATAATAATGTGCAAGTCTTCAGATAAATGTTTTGTTGGAGCTGTGGTCTACCTAACAAACACACTTTAGACACCTAAGCTCTTATTTACAAAATATCCAGATTAAAGGATACTAATTAGCTTTTGAGACCGAACAATTTGCATGTGCTTCAAGGAAGTTTTGCAGGTGACTTACTAAGAATACTTGCCACATATGCAAATAGGTTGGACTTTTTGTGTGGAAATATGAAATTTTAGCTCACTTGTGGCTCACACTAAATACCAGGAGTTTCAAATGTGACTATTGATATCATTGCTGTAATACAGAATAATGAAGGATGCACTGATATGAACATTTGGGCCATGATGATAGTACCAATATATTGTCTAGTATATGTACACACACACTGCTGTTCAAAAGTTTGGGGGCTGTCAGATTTTTAATGTTTTTGAAATAAGTCTCTTATGGTCATGAAGGCTGTATTTATTTGATCAAAATACAGTAAAACAGTCTTATACACTAAAAAATTATAAACGCAGCACTAATTTTTATGAGATGAACTCAAAAATCTAAGACTTTTTCTATGTACACAAAAGGCCTATTTCTCTCAAATATTGTCCACAAATCTGTGATAGTGATCACTTCTCCTTTGCCAAGATAATCCATCCACCTCACAGGTGTGGCATATCAAGATGCTGATTAGACAGCATGATTAGTAGTCTTATAATTTAAAATGTTTTATTTGAATATAGTTCAAATGTAATTTATGCAAAGCTGAATTTTCAGCATCATTACTCCAGTCTTCAGTGTCACATGATCATTCACAAACTATTCTAATATGCTGATTTGATGCTCAAAAATAATTTCTGATAATTATCATTGTTGAAACTGTTGTACGGCATAATATTTTTAGACATTTTTTGGACTTTTTTCTCAGGGTTTTTTGTTGAATAAAAAGTCCAAAAGAACAGGATTTATTTGAAACAGAATTATTTGGTAACTTTATAAATGTCTTTCTGTCACTTTTGATTAGCTTAAGATTAGTTCATCCTTGCTGAGTAAAAGTATTCATTTCTTTAAAAAAAAAAAAAAAATCTTATGGTAGTGCTATTGCTCTTATGTGGGAAATACATGTTTGAACCTGACTAGCTACAGTTTTTATCATTAAAAAAGTCCAAAAGCCAAAAGAAATCATATTTTATTTATTGAGCAGACTACCAGTTCAAATGAGAAGGAGAAGAAGACGAGTCTGAAGCTGGTGAAGGGTCATGCCTACTCCGTCACGGCCGCAGAGGAGGTCAGATATCGCCACTGATGCTGGAATATGGATCTGATGGGAATAATAAGAAGCAGCTCTAATTATTGTCAACTTACATGCAGGTTCACGTCAGAGGCAATCCAGTTGAACTGGTGCGTATCAGGAACCCGTGGGGTCGTGTGGAGTGGACAGGTGCTTGGAGTGATAAGTGAGTTCCCTAAACAGATCGTACTCCTTCAACATCGGTCTTGAGAGTCCTGTAAAATGTTGCCCATCTCTTCCTCAGTTCCAAAGAATGGGATAATGTCGAACCAGAGGAGAAAGCGAAACTGAATCATTCAGCTGAAGATGGAGAGTTCTGGTAAGAGAACTTGGGCTTTTTAATCTTTTAACCCTCAACATTGTAACAAATAACTTGACTAATCTTCCTGGTCCTGTCAGGATGGCGTATTCTGACTTCATACAGCAGTTCTCGAAGTTGGAGATCTGTAATCTGACTCCAGACACTCTTTCAAGTGACACTGTGAACCGCTGGAACTACACCCAGTTTGAAGGAAACTGGAGGGTGGGCTCCACCGCAGGGGGCTGCAGGAACAACCCAGGTATATCGAATCAACATGAATGTGCTTGAAAGCAAATTTGGTTTTAAAGTTGTTTTTGTTTCACCATCCTATCATTTGGTTTCTCCTCTCCAGCTACATTCTACTCAAACCCTCAGTTTGTGATCAAGCTGGAGGATGCTGATGATGATCCCTATGATGGTGAAGATGGATGCACGTTCCTTGTGGGTCTTATGCAGAAAGATGGTCGTAAAGACAAGCGGTTTGGACAAGACCTGAACACCATTGGCTTTACTATCTATAAGGTAATTGGTTACATACAATCAGTAATACCATTAAAACTAGAAACAACTTTACTCTCGACACCAAAAACAACTTCACAACCAACAGTACCACTGGTTCTATTAGTGTCTTTCCAAGCCATTTTCTCCATAAAGATTAAAAACAATTTCAAGAAAGATTCATTAACCAAACCAACCTGCTAAGATTAATCACAAAATTACAAAATTTGATTTGAAACTGTAAAATAGGCCTATTTGAAAATCATGGCTAGTGCAGTTCTTCACCTGTTTGACTACTAAAGAATTTTTCTTAAATTATGTTGAAATATTGATTAATAGCCTCATGGTAGGTCTGTCTGGAAATGTAAAGAAATAAATTTCTATGGAGGATGTGATTTTACTCCCAGAACCTGACTGTTGTACAACACATTATGCAACACATGTTTTCCATTAACATAACCATCAACATTACAACATTACCGAGAAAAAAAAAAAAATTGTGTTGAATATGTCTGAATTTGAACATTGAATAATATAATATTCTTTGATGTTTTTCAGGTTCCAGATGAGGTGTGTATGAGCTCTATATATTTTGTATAAGAGTAGCTGGACAACACAAATCTAAGCCAAGGAGGAAAAAATATATTTCAGTGCCTTTGAATCTCAGTTTGTTCTTTTCAAAATTCTCTCCTTTTGGAGAGAATGCAAAGTTTCTTGGGTGAATGCAATCCTTAGAAAGAGAATGCAATTTTTATTTGGAGGAACACAGTCCTTTGAGAGAGAATTCAAAGTTTCTATGGGGAATGCAATCCTGTGGGAGAGAACGCAGAGTTTTCCAGGGAACGCAATTCCTTGGGAGAGTACTCAGAAGTTTCTTGAGGGAACACAATCCATTTTTCGAGAGAATACAAAGTCTCTAAGGGGAACGCAATCCTTTGGGAGAGAACGCAAAAGTTTTGTGAGCAAACACAAAAGCGCTGAAATATAATTGTTCATCCCATTTTATATTATTTCCATCACCATACATTTATATGGAACAAGCTTTGCAAGTTTTCAGATACAATTTTATCCATCTGTGTTTGTGTTGCAGTTAAAGGGTCGCAACAACATTCATTTCGGTCCTGATGTACTGCTGCGTCAGCGGTCCATTGCAGGAAGCGACGCCTTCACTAGAATTCGAGGGATGAGTACACGCTTCAAACAGCCTCCCGGTGAATACGTCATCATCCCCTCCACTTTCGAGCCAAATCGCAAGGGAAGCTTCATACTCCGTGTGTTCACAGAGAAAGAGGCTGCTGCCAGGCTAGTTCCGAGTGTGTAAAAAACATGGGTTTAGATAGGCTAGTTCTATTTTTAGACCACATGGTGGCGATGTTGCACAGGTTCTGTTTTGTCTACTCTAGAGTTGATAGTAACACTAAAACATCTGTTTGCTCTGTGTTTGTGTCTGTGTTTAAATCATAACAAATAAATCATAATTGTTTCTTAAACATTCTTGTATTTGCACCCAAATAATTCCGATAATACTAATACCAAGAAAGTGGCAAGATGAAAACCACTATTTTCTGTTTCAAACTTTCACATAGCATCTTTTGGTTATAAAAACATTAAAAATTCAAATCTATCTATTTTAAAAAGTTTATTATAAAAACGTATTCTTTTTCCCCAAAATGCAATAAATCCATGACTTTTTTTTTTTCAAAATGCAAATAATCCATCAATATAAAAGTTATTTTTCAAACTGAAAATACACAACAATATAAGTTGATTCACATATATGACGGAGTCTAAACTTTGCCAATATTTATCTTATATACAGGCATTTTACTAAAAATACATTCAGCCGTGAGCCGTCACTCCCAAAATGAATTCAACGGGTCATCTTAATGTTATAATGTTAATGTTATAAATTTTTTGTCATTAATTATTAAAGAGTATCTGGCGCCACCGCACAGTTAAATAAACACATTTGCCGAGTACATTGGTATTAAAAACGGCTTTTAACCCTTAATTGGCTCTTGGGGTCCAGCTGACCCCGACGAGGCTGAATCCAGCTTCTTATTCGCAGCTTCTTATTGACGCTATCCGGTGTTACAATATATTCGGCTCCTGAAATATTCTGTTCCACTGGGTGGCGCTTACGCGAATATTCATGATATCCTCATTTTGTGGGCGTGTCCTTGAGAGAACGCGCAAGCGTATGGAACTGAAAATATTAGTAGACGCTTCTCAAATCGCATCGGTTTAATGGATTATTTCGAAAAGGTAATAAAATATTCAATGTTAGTCAACAGTTCACATGTTCAAAGCAATGCATAGTTTGTGTAATATGATAAATCATCTGAGCTATTTTGCCTGATTGAGTGCAGGCATTCAGATAAACAGAAGGATGCAGCAGAGCAAATATAAGCGAATAACCTTGTTTTACACCGATGTGTTTTCTATTTAGCGTTTTTATTTGTGAGGCTTTAAAAAGTTTTTGAATAGTTTGATTAGTTTGCTTCCTTTGTTGTCATTCTGTGACTAGCTACTGCATAGTGTTGACATCTTGAAATAAACCTCTACAAATGTATCTGTGACCTAATAAAAAAGCTATAGCCATGGTGTGAATATTCTGTCATCCTTAATTTCTTGATTATTTTGATATTTTCAGTGTTTATCAACACAGTAAGGCTACCCTTATCAGCTCTAAACTACAAATATTTCCTGTTTTCTCATATTTTACTGGATATCATGACAAATTATCATTAAAGTCAAACAAGTAAATGCACACTTGATGTTATTTGTCACATATTTTTGTTGCAAAGCAACAACAAAATGTTTCGAAAAATTAGTTTTTCACTTTCAGCAATTTTTTTCCCCCAGCAAATTTCTTAAAAAAATATTTGTACAACCAAAAAGATTCAACAACTGAGACATAAACTGAACACATTTCACAGGCGTTTGATCAACAGAGTATTTGAAAGTCTGATGTGGCACCAGCTGCTTTAGAGCATCTCATCCTCAGCACCAGATTTGCAGATCTTGCTGTGAGATGTTACTCCACGCTTCCATCAATGCATTTCACATTTTCAAACATGTCTGGTGGGACTTATGTGGTTTGGCACTGGAAGGACAATCAGCTGTCCTACTGTCTCCCTTTACCAGTGTCTCAAGCATCTTACAGACATTGCTCTTTATTGCTCTGTTCACATTTGCAGGCCTCTTGTCTCCTGCAGCAGGACTAAGGCACGTTCACATTCAGAGACCCTGGACATCTTTATTCTGGTGTTTTTCAGAGTCAGTAGAAAGGTCTCTTTAGTGTCCGAAGTAATTGTAACTGACCTTGATTGACCTATAGGTGCATGTGAAATAATTGAAAAACATGACAGACATTGTTAAAACCCTTTCTAAAGATCTGTAAAGCTTTTGGATTGTGCTAAATTATCTTTAAAATATTATCCTGAAAATTGACTTTTCTTTTTTGGTGTTTTTTTTTAAACAAATCATATAAATACTAATTACATTAAATGTTATAACAAGTACAGAAGTAATTGCTCTATGAATGTAACTCAAATTGAAAAGACATTCAAAACAGTATGTGAAAAGAAGAAATGCTAAATGTGAGGGTCTGAGGTAAATATTAAAACGGGGCCTTGGCACTCGAGAACAGCCTTCATTATGTCTGGATCACACACTGCCAGAGCTACCCAATAGTTTATTTAAACTGTTTATTTTTTTGTGCTTTTTGTCTGTATTACCTCACAGAAATAAATTATATTATTATTATCAGAATTATTTTATTTGACTGCTTTTTAAATTGTTTTAAATAAGGTAGGCCTACATAAGGTTGTTTGAGTATGTGTTATGTTTGACACATTTCAGGGTTTTGTGCTGCAATGTCCTGCCTTGTCAAACTTTAAATATAATGAAACTAAACTATAATTTCCTATCATAATTATAATATTTTGAACAAAAATAACATTCTTTAAGTAGCTGCTGTCATGAAGACGGTCATCAAAACAAAGTTCCAAAGGTATATTCCAAAGGAATATTTTATTACCTTTTCGAAATAATTCATTAAACCGATGTGATTTGAGAAGCGTCTACTAATATTTTCAGTTCCATTTGCTTGTGCGTTCTCTCAAGGATACGCCCACAATAGGAGGATATCATGAATATTCGCGTAAGCGCCACCCAGTGGAACAGAATATTTCAGGAACCGAATATATTGTAACACCGGTTGTGGTCCATAAACAACGCCTTCTCCAGACAAAGAGGGAACTGCTCCATCTTTCAAGAATAATCTTTGTGCGAATCCGGCATTAAACTGATTGAGATTGAGGAAGCTGTCCTCAGCAAAATGTGCTGCACATAGTTTTACATGTGGATTATAATTTTCGGGAACCGAGTTAAACATAAATTGTAACCATTGATCTCTAAGTACAGCGTCCCTGGGAAGGCCAAACAAAGGTGATTGGACTGCGGGATGAAAATAACAGCGTTTCGACGACATGGCGACAAACACACTCTACAAACGCAACTCTTGCTCTTCTCCGTGGGAGCGCAACAAGACCACGCCCCCTTTTTTGTGTATTCCTGTGTGCGGAGGTTAGTCAAAAAACTGTTTTAGTGACGTCATTAAAGAAGGAAGTAGAGGGATGTAGTCCAAACTGGCCGTTCGATGTAGGCGACTTCTGTTAAATAAAATATCTCGCTTGGCATTGAACTTTGAGCTTTAAAATGTTACAGATTTTATTTATAGGCCTACTCTAACAACATTACACACTAACTAAAGTTTGAAACATGGGATCACGAAGAACGGGACCTTTATAGAAATGGTTACTGAATCCCAAATACCTTTAGGGTGAACTCCAAGTCAGTGTTGCGATCTAATTTTCAGGGGAAGTTGCTAAAGGAGGGTCGATTTGTTGCTAAATGACGTTGTGATGTCATTGCCTGATGATGTCAAACCATGATGCAAAATTTCCTTTTTTTGAGTAGAATACACATAAAAATATGATTTGAAATATGTTAATATGGATTTGTTCATAAACATTTATATAAACATATTTTAAATGTAATATAAACAGAAAATGTTGACTTATTGAACAATTACACATTTTTTAACAATTACATTTTATGCGTAGGCCTATTTTCTTATTAACTAGTAAAAGTATACATTTTTTTAAAACAAAATATATTTTTAAGCAGTGTATTGGTAGTTAGTGTGCTACACTCTAAGGGCACATTGTACTGTGTTAATATGATGGAATTATCCGTACTGATTTTTCACAGGTGTTTTAAATTATACATTGCATTTTGTGTTTTAGGGTTACACAGGATCACAACTTAATGGATAATAATGTCCTGGCAGAAAATTACCAGTACCTTTTCTGTTTTTCTGCCGTTTTTTTCTTAAAGTGTAAACCTAATAACCTGCTGTATCATAAACAATTATTACTGAACAACTATCAACTTAATTCACGTTTGATGTGTGTACTGTTAGGCATCTTTCTTCAGCTCTATCCAGTGCTGCTTGGCCTGCTATAGCTGTTCAGTGGATTCCTTTTTTGTGTCATTTAGATGAAAATATGTGCCTTTTTAATAGTTTGAGTCACTCTTCAAACGGTGCCAAATTATAGAAATAATTAAATTTGTTGGTAGGTGCTTTTTGAAAGGAAAAAAAAACACAGCAAGTAGAAGCTGTTAGGAAGGACTAACTGTCATGGCCTGTGGTTTTGACTTTAAATGTTTCACAAACATATATGTGTGTGATGTTTGAGTGTCTGGCTATAGTGTAGCTCCAAACATAGTTTCACAACCTTTTGCTATAGTAGTTGGGTAAACAAGGGAACAATAGTGAAGCCATTTGAGTCAACTGTATGATGAAGGGTTTAATTCTAAAGTGACAATGTTTTATTAAAGGCAATTTTACATGTTTCAACTCAATTACAATATCTGGTTTTAAGTAAAACAAATACATTTCTATCATGACAACTCTTGAAGTATTTGGCTTGGTAATGGGCAAGGCCATAACCATGTCTTGAACATTTGGAGGGGACCACAACAGAACAGTGAAGGAAATTCTAGGTCTAATTCTAGTTGGGAAATAATCAACTATTTGCAAATAAGATTTGCATTAAAATATGCAGACATGTACTTTTATTTTTTATGCCTGTTATGTCTAAGTCAAAAATGTTTCTTGTCTCGTCACACTCAGTTTGGAATTACATGAATCACAAAACCTAAATGCATATTTTAAAATTCAAAACATTTGAGAAAAAACATATTTGGGAAACATATTTCAAAACATATTTGAGAAAAAGTTTGAGTAGTTTTCATCACTGGATGTTTCTGTCAGTTCTATCGCAAAACAGCTGACATGTATTAAATGTTTTGCTATACCTCATCCTCTTTTTTTCGGCTGGTACAGTAAACCCCACCTTCTTTGATTTGATTGGCCATCTCAATCATTTTGACATTGACGAGTGCTGTTAGACTGCTGAGGCAGACCAGTCACCAGACTAAAAAAATGTAACTTTTAAACCTTTTTGTCATCCTAAAAACACAGAGCGCTGCGTAATGAAGTGCAGCAGAGCTGTGCAAGAATTTCACCTATTGGGGACATTTATAATTATTCAATGTCTATGGTGGTTACGGCCCTGGTAATGAGTATGACAATGTTGATATGATTACCCGTAGTAGATTTACAGGTGGAGCTGGAAGGTGGAGGGTTTCTGAAAGAGCGCTGCAACTGCTACAGTAAATGCTGACCAGGAACCATGCAGGTTGAGTCAAGGACCTATCAGCCTGTGCCATCTAGAGTTTCATGACAGAACTTTGTATTTATCTAAAAAATATTTATATAATTAGTCACAAAAGTTCAATGTGTATTCAATAAACTATGTTTTGAGGGGGACTTTTTTATAGCCAAGATTTTAAGGTATACATAGAAACTGCATTTCCAAAATAAATCTATTCACTAGACAAAAATTGTAAAAACCAGCCCTGGGGTCTCAATTATAAAGCGTGCGTACGCACAAAACGGGGCTGGAAACGTGTGTACGCCAGTTCCCACGCAAAGGTTGTGATCTATAAAAAGAAACTTGACGGGAGAATGTGCGCACCTTTAAGCAAACTTTGAGCTGTGCGTACGCACATTCTGGAGACAAAAGTGATATGAATTGAGATAGAAGATGTGATTCTTTGGATCACTTTTCCCCTGACACGCTGTTTTAATGACAGTGAGGAGCGCTGGGAGCACAATAATCCCTCTTTAAACTAAACTGCAGATGTTATGACAAAATATTTTTTGGAGAATGACGATCAGTGATGCACACTTAACTTAGATATTATGGAAGACACTGCTGGATTCGGTGGTCGATCGGTCCGTTGTCCAGTTTGAATAGGTCCAATAATATCTTACTGTACCACAGCTGCAGGAGGTGTTGATGTCTTGTGAAGGATTTTCAAACAATTACCATTTGAAGGATATAATTTGAGGAAAACGGTAAGATTTGCACGTTTCCTTTTTAAAATACTTCAGTGAAGCGCCGAGAAAGACAATTGTATTTACACTGCAATAAATAAGTAGGCCTATCTGTTTCCACTAAAAATAGCCTATAAACTTCCTAAAAGATATGTTCACCTTATCAGCAAAACTGCATAAATTTGATTTGAATTGTTTTATACTATTAAAATACTATTTGGCCAGTGGAAATGAATAAATCAACTGCATAATAAAACCTTTATCTTAAGTATTTAATACAATTTTGTTTTAATGGATATTTTGATATATTTATTCTAAAACATAAAGAGGATATTGGATGATTTTTTTATCAATGTAGTGTATGGCACAAATGGCATTTATAGTCTGTATCTAATATTTTCCAATATCTTGTACCTTTGACGGTGTTAACTATAGTGTCACGTGGATGGGAATATGCATGGAAATTATATGCAGATGAGGTTAGGCATAGTAAAACTAGGCGTCATAATCTCCATATATGGTGATTTCGGGGAGGAGACAGGGTGGAGATGCACGTACGCACAATCTTCTGCTGACTGGGATTTATAAAGGGATTTGTGCGCAGGTTCTGGCGTACGCATGGTTTTATAAATCTGAATTTTTTTGTGCGTACGCAGAATTTAGCTTTTGCGCGTACGTACAATTTTAGTAGGGATCCTACGCACAGTTTTATAAATGAAACCCCTGGTCTCCCTACACTGTAAGAAAAAATACACCATATCTACTCAATAAAAATGAGGCAACAGATTACAAGCAATATTATTAATTAAATTTCACAAGGTTTGGTATTGAGTAAATATTAATTAAATGTGACCCTTAATAGTTATCCATTTAATATTAGTAGATCTGAAAAGAAAACAATACAGAATTAATTAGAACCTAAACAAAAATATTGAGTTGATTTGAAAAAGATAAACTCCTTAATGTGTAAATAGTACTAATAAAAATTAATTTAATTCTACATTCTACTCAAACAAGAATTTTATTAACAATTCACTTTTGTGCTTTACACAGCAAAAAGTGCAGTGTTAAATTAACTCTCCTGGGAGTACATGTGAGACCATACTCAAGAGTGTTAAAGTGTTTAAATAAGAGTGTTAAATGAACACTGAAGCGACATCAAGAATCAGCCTGTGAATCTCAACGACGGTGACAAGTAACATATTCTGATCAACAGATCAACTCTGAACATTAGAAAACAAGCTACTAAAAAGTCGCATAAACAGAACAAAATAAAATATGAGAATAAAGGAAATTACTAAGACAATTCAGTTCATAATTTATTCATGCAGCAATGCATGATGGGAGCCATGGATTAATTTTGATTGGTGGCACACAGAATGCATGCGTTCTTCTTCCTAGCCCAGTGATAACAATAAGTTTTCTTACCTAAAGTCAACCAGTTAAATTTTGCAAGATGAGCAATGTAGAAGAAAACGAACATTCACTGTCTGTAGCCTAACGTTACTCTCTTCAAATGTCTTGTAGGCCAGCTGCATAAAAAAGGTGCACTTTGACAGGAAGTGCTTTTCAATTAAAAATTGCCTGATACATTAATTTGAATTCACTCAATATTCTCTCCATTTGGGATTAGGTAAATATAATGCTTAAGTTTTATTTAACTACAATGGGTAGATTTTATTCCAACCATTTTTATTTGAAATTTAATTAAATATTTGCCTCAAAATCATAAACACAATTATATTTGAATACATTTTAACCAAAAACATTAATTCAAATCTACATGACCACTGAATCATTTCGTACAGTGTAAGAACAAAAAAAGAAAAGAACAATAGAAACAAAAGAGGTCTTGTCACAGAGACGAACTCCGTGATTCCCTCCTCTGGCCATCGGAGGGAGCCCTCACCTGAGTACTAACATTTTTGCACACTACACTTCCCATCAGCCCTTGCTCTGGACTAATTAGCCTCCAGCTGTATCTTGTTAACTGGACTATAAAAGACTCTCATTTACCACAGTTAGACGTGAAGTCTTGTATTGCTGTGGTGTACAATTCTGAGCGTTATTCATCTGTCTGACTGCTTACCCGTTGCTGTATCTGCTGTTTATCGTTTACGAACCTCTGCTGCCTATCCCTGACCTGAGCCTTGTATTCTGACCTGTGAGTGTATTCTGCCTGCCCTGATCTGTGCCTGTTATCTGACTACGACTTTGCCTGCCCTGTATTATACCTGTCTGCTCCTGATCTACCCTGCCTGTATGACTACAATCTTGTCTAATAAAGCATGCAAATGGATCTCAGCCTGAGTGACGATTCATTACAGAAGACTTCGCCAGCACAAGATCCAGCTGCTTTCACCCACCTGTGCGCGACCATGTCAGCTCAAGCCAGCCAGCTCGCCGCCCATCAACATCAACTCAATCATCTCACCACTCTCACCGAGGAACTGGTAAAAGCACTGCAAGGGCTACAAACACCCGCTCCACCACCACGTGCTGCCGTCGCCATTAACCATGCGGCTGAAACGCCACCCTCGAACCATCCGCGCTTGTCTCTGCCAGAAAAGTTTGAAGATGATCCTTTGAAGTGCAAGGGCTTCATGTTACAATGCTCCTTGTATATCAACCAGCAATCTGCTCTGTTCTCTACTGTTCTCTACTCTTGAATGGATAACTGCTGTGTGGCGGGACGATGGTACCGCATTTCCCTCCTTTGAGTATTTTGTGCAGAGGTTCAGAGAGGTTTTCGATCACCCCAGTGATGGCAAAGGGGCTGGTGATCGACTGCTGGAGCTGAAACAGGGTCATAAGACCGCCGCCGAATATGCTTTGGCATTCCACACCCTTGCTGCACAAACAAACTGGGTAAGCGAGACTTTGAAGACATGTTTTCTGAGAGGTTTAACACACGATCTACAAGCTGAACTCGCCTGCCGGGACGAAGGTAAAAGCTTAGACCAGTTTATCGAACTCACCATACAAATTGATAACCTCCTCCGTTCTCGCAAGTCAGCTACCCTGCCCGGGGCTCGTACAGTCCATTCTATTGAACCTGATAATGCTGAAACCATACAGATTAACTCTTATCACCTGTCCGAAACAGAGAGAAGCCATAGGATGGCTCATCGCCTGTGTCTATATTGTGGTAGTCCTGGACACGTACGGAACAACTGCCCCGTCCGATCACGCCCCGAAGATCCACGATCGATGAGTGACAACAGTACAGGCTATCAACCTGACATGTGTGTTTCTGTTCCCATTACTCTACAACTTGATCAGTTGAAGTTCAACACTCACGCTTTGCTGGATTCAAGAGCAGCGGGGAACTTTGTGTCACAGCAGTTCGTTCAGCAGAATCATATTCCTATAATCACATGCTCTTCTTCTCTCACAGTGGAAGCAATAGATGGACACCCGCTGGGCACTGGAAACGTGAAGGCCATCACCCAACCACTCACCATGCAAATTGGTCTCTTTCACACAGAGAGAATTCAATTCCATGTCTTACCCACCTCCACATCCTCCGTCATCCTGGGGCTCCCTTGGCTACGCCCTCACAACCCACAAATCTGCTGGAGAGAAGGTCAGATAACTCATTGGAATGAACAATGTCAGTCTAATTGCCTGTGTCGTACTCCTTCATTATGAGGAAATACATTGAGGAAGAGCTTGAAAAGGGATTTATATGGCCGTCTACATCAACTGCTTCAGCGGGCTTCTTCTTCGTGGGTAAAAAGGATGGTGGTCTGCGACCTTGCATGGATTACCGTGGACTGAATGAGATTACTGTCAAGTTTCGATACCCACTTCCCCTCGTGCCTGCTGCTCTGGAACAATTTGGCACATCCAAATATTTCACGAAACTGGACCTTCGCAGCACTTACAACTTAATCCGTATCCGGGAAGGGGATGAGTGGAAAACGGCTTTCTCTACTGCTAATGGACACTACGAATATTTTGTTATGCCCTTCGGCCTGGTCAATAGTCCGTCAATATTCCAAGCTTTCATCAATGATGTATTCCGTGACATGCTAAACAAGTTTGTGATCGTTTACACTGACGACATCCTGATCTACTCTGACACCCTGGAGACACACATTCAACAGGTCTGGGAAGTACTGAAACGTCTGATCCAGTATCAACTCTATGCTAAAGCCAAAAAATGTGAGTTTCATCAGACTTGTGTATCCTTCCTGGGTTACGTGATCAGCCCCGACGGGGTAGCCATGGACGAAATAAAGGTTTCCACGATTCTGAACTGGCCACAACCCAAAACACTAAAAGTATTACAACGTTTTCTGGGATTCTCGAACTTCTATCACAGATTCAGCCACAATTTCAGCACCATCGCCTGTCCACTTATTAGCATGGTGAAAAAAGGTAATTCTGTTCTGAAATGGTCAACCTCTGTCACCCAGGCTTTTCAGGATCCCAAGAAACCCCTGACCCCTCTAAACCTTTCATGGTGGAGGTAGACGCATCCAGCACAGGCATCGGGGCCGTACTCTCGCAAAGAGAAGGTAACCCACCTAAACTGTATCCTTGTGCCTTGTATTCCAGGAAACTCAGTGCAGCAGAACGCAACTATGACATTGGGGACAAAGAGCTGCTGGCCATGAAGGCCGCATTTGAAGAATGGCGACATTGGTTGGAGGGGGCAACTCATCTGTTCACAGTACTCACGGACCATAAGAACCTCGAATACTTCAGAACCGCAAAGAGACTGAATCCCTATCAAGCCCACTGGTCACTTTTCTTCTCCCGTTTCCATTTCACCGTCACATACAGACCTGGCTCAAAGAATGTCAAGGCTGACACCCTCTCACGGCAGTTCGAAGGTGAGCTTGTACCTAAAACTCCAGAAACTGTGTTACCTAAATCTCTCATTGTTGCTCCCATACAGTGGGATATCACGACTGAACTCGAAGAGGCCAATTCCCACGCAGAAGTTCCGCCAGACTGTCCTCCTAACAGAACTTTCGTCCCGGAGAACTACAGAACCTGTGTATTAGAGATGGTACACAACTTACCTGCTTCTGGTCATCCTGGAATCACAGCAACCATACATCTCCTTCAGAACCGCTTCTGGTGGCCATCGTTGAACAAGGACACCATCAAATTCATCCATCGCTGCACCAACTGCAATGTTAACAAGTCTTCCCACCAGTCACCCGCTGGTCTTCTCCAACCGCTGCCGCTGCCTCAACGCCCTTGGTCCCATATCGCCATAGATTTCGTCACAGACCTGCCACCATCCAACCAATACACCACCATACTTACCGTGATTGACCGCTTCTCGAAGGCTTGCCGACTCATTCCTCTATCCAAGCTTCCAACTGCTATGCAGACTGCAGAACATTTATGCAACTGGGTGTTCCGTCTATACAGCTTACCTGAAGACATCGTCTCCGATCGGGGTCCCCAATTCACCTCCCGTCTGGGGTCAGCCTTCTGTCAATCACTCAAGATCAACGTCAGTCTCACCTCCGGCTATCATCCACAATATAATGGACAAATCGAACGTCTTAACCAAGAACTCACCCGCTTCCTTCGATCGTACTGCAACCAGCATCAGAACGATTGGGCCCGATTTCTCCTGTGGGCAGAATATGCACAGAACTCACTTCGAAAACCAGCAACAGGTCTGACTCCATTTCAATGTATCCTGGGATACCAACCTCCTTTGTTCCCGTGGTCAGGAGAACCTACCAATGTCCCCGCCGTAAACAATTGGATGAATCGTAGTGAGGACACCTGGAACAGAGCGCATACTCATCTACAGCACGCAGTCCGCAGGACTCAAGAACAAGCAGATCGCCACCACCGTCCCGGTCCCGCTTATCGTCCAGGTCAATGGGTATGGCTGTCAACAAGGGATCTACGTCTCCGGACACCCTGTCGAAAACTTAGCCCAAGGTACGTTGGCCCATTTCAAATCACTCGCCAAATCACACCAGTTTCATTCCGTTTATCATTGCCTGACCATTTCCGTATCTCTCCCACTTTCCACATGTCTCTGCTCAAACCCGCCGATGGCCCCTGCGAGGAGGGAGACGAGGTGTCCGGTGACCAGGGCCCCTACCCGTCATTATCGAAGGCGAGGAGGCTTATCGAGTCCGGGAGGTGTTGGACTCGAGACGCAGAGGAAGGGTCCTGCAATACTTGGTGGACTGGGAGGACTACGGTCCTGAGGAATGCTCGTGGGTCAATGCGGATGATATCCTCGACCCGAATCTTGTGAAGGAATTCCACCGAAGCCATCCTGAAAGACCAGCACCGCGACCCCGCGGTAGACCTTGGCGTTGCTTGCCTCCATGCGCCAGGAGGTGCTTGCGGGGGGGGGGGGCTCTGTCACAGAGACGAACTCCGTGATTCCCTCCTCTGGCCATCGGAGGGAGCCCTCACCCGAGTACTAACCCATCCCATCAGCCCTTGCCCTGGACTAATTAGTGTTTGATACATTGGCAGGTGACTGCTGGTTGCTGGCAGCCATTGCATCTCTGACTCTGGATAATGAGATTCTGGAACGTGTAGTTCCACCTGGACAGAGTTTTACGGAGGACTATGCCGGCATCTTTCACTTTCAGGTCAGAACATACAAACAGAGTTCACACTGAATTTAATTTAAACCTGGGGGTAAAAGTCTTAATTTTAGGATAAAAAACAAACAAACAAACATTCAAAGTACTTTAAATCAGTTTAATCACTAATTTTAAAGTATTAGTTCACTTCATAATTAAAATTTCCTGATAATTTACTCACCCCAAAGTTATCCAAGATGTTCATGTCTTTCTTTCATCAGTTGAAAAGAAATTATGTTTTTTGAGGAAAACATTCCAGGATTTTTCTCCATATAATGGACTTCAATAGTAACCAACAGGTTGAAGGTCCAAATGTCAGTTTCAGTGCAGCTTCAAAGGGCTCTACATGATCCCAGCTGAGGAAAAAGGGTTTTGTCTAGAGAAACAATCTGTCATTTTCTAAAAAAACAAAGTTATATACCTTTTAACCACAAATGCTCATCTTGCACTGCTCTGCAATGCGCCATGCATTACATAATCACTTTGGAAAGGTCATGCGTGACGTAGGCAGAAGTACTGCGTTAGGGCAAAAATCTAATTTTCTTCAACTTCAAAATCGTCTGACATCGTTGATTTACCTTTTTTTGTAAAGGCCGTTTGACTTAGTTTTGCACATTGGCTTTGTAAACACTTGCTCGGTACTTCCACCAATGTCACGTGTGACCTTTCCAATATGATATCGCAATGCATGGCGTATCACAGAGGTAGTGCAAGATGAGCGTTTGTGGTTAAAGTATATTAACTTCTTTTCTTTTCTTTTTTTGAAAATGACATTGTTTTGCTTGACATTCCTTGGCTGGGATAGTGTAGAGCCCTTTGAAGCTGCACTGAAACTGCAATTTGGACCTTCAGCCCATTGGTAGCTGTTGAAGTCCATTATATGGAGAAAAAATAAATATTTATTTAAATATAATTTTAACTAATATAAAATATTACCTAATACTATATTGTAATAATTTTATTAAATGTAATTAAATATAAAAAAATATATTTATATTCTAAATATATTTAGAAAAGTGGTAGGCAAGTCTGGTTTCAGACTTTGGACTTTTGGACATTTTGGACAAGTACTTCTTATGATGCAATATATGATCATATTATAATTTCAGTGATAAAGCTACACTGTCAGACTGATGGTGTTGTTCTCGTCTCTTCAGTTCTGGCAGTATGGTGAATGGGTGGACGTGGTCATTGATGACCGTTTGCCCACCAGAGATGGGAAGCTGCTGTTTGTTCACTCCGCCGGGGCTCTGAGTTTTGGAGCACTCTACTGGAGAAGGCCTATGCAAAGTGAGTGTGTGCGTTTATTCATCATAAATTACCTGCTACTACTTACCTGAACTGCAATAGTGAACAATATGAAAATGGGTCATCCAAAAAGCTTGGTAAACACTGTGCCTCCTGTACAACCACATGTCAGGGTTCTGTCACTTCTGTCTAGTTTATTTCTTGGTTTTGTGACAGAGCTCTGACACTCCCGTTTTTTGTCCTGTCCTTGTGTGAGCGTACGGTCTTGAGTGTTCTCGGGCCGTGCGCTCTCTTCTCTGCGTGCCTCGTTTCATGTTGGGAGCGTGGCGTTCGGATCCCAGAACTCATGTCTAGTTTGGTTTCGGTTTCGTGTCGGGATTCGGACACTCGCGCTCCCAGTCCTGTCTTTTTTGTGAGCGCACGGTCGAGTGTTATTTCACTTGCCGTGCGTTCTTGTCTCATGTTGTTTAGCGCCTGGTCGGTTCTTATCAGCCAGGCGGCTCTTGTATTGTCATGTTTTGTGTAGCACGCAGTCTGTGTTTCACGGGCTGCGTGCTCTCATGTTGTCTTGTTTTGTGTGACCACGTGGCTTATGAGTTTTCATAGTTGCGTGTTCATGTCTCGTCTTGTGTAAGCAGATGGCTTGTAATTTGTCTTCATTGGCCATGTGCTTGTGTTTTTGTTATGTTTGGTGTGAGCACATGGCTTGTCATGTGTTTCTTTGTGCCATGTGCTCTCATGTCCATTGTCTTGACCCAGCCCATCTTGGAACCTTGTTATTGGTTGATTTGCCCCACCTGTCCGCCCTCGTTACCTGCCTTGTTTGCTCTCCTATTTATTCTCCTTGTGTTTGCAGTCCTATGCTGGATCGTTGTCATTAAATGTTACCTTGTGTGTTTTCCAAGTCAAGTCTAGTCTGTTTTCCCCTCGGGGTAGTTTTTGTTGTGTTTTTTGTTTTATTTTTATCATTGAATAAAGCCTTTTCTTTCCTGCATTGAGTCGTCGCTCCTTCCACCACCACAACCTGACAGAACGATCCAGCCAATAGAGGACTCCGCAGAAGGATGGGCATCTTCCTATTTCCATCTCCTAGCCCCTCCGCTCAGCTGATGGTGGATCAGCGCAGCAAGCTCCTTTCTCTTCGGCAAGGCGGAGCCAGCGTGAAGGAGTTTGCTTACCTGTTCGTGTTCACAGCGGAGGGGCTCAACATCAGCGACGCAGCGCTCAAGGACATTTTAAACAGCAGCCTTAATGAGCCCATCAGCGCCTGGGAGATGGGAATGCTGGGGATTTTGTCTTTCTGGCAGTTTGTGGGGTTTGTTTACAACCGCGGAGAGGAGGGTGGTCTTCCCCCTCTTGGCCCACCTCCCATTCCCCTCACAAGCTGCCAAGTCCCCAGTCCTCTGATGACCCCTTCGGGGAGAGGGAGGAGGAAGAACAGGTCAGCCTCATCTGCCACCTGCCCAGAGGTGGCTGAACCCACTGTAGCCCTTCCAGTGATGGCCGTGACCGCTGCAGTCTCTCCTGAGGCGACCAAGGATGCTGCAGCACCCCCAGAGGCGACCAAGGAAGCCTCAGTGCCCACAGAGGTAGGCACAGTGCCACCTCCTCGCCCACATAAACGGAGGAAGAAGAGGAAGAAGTCTTCCTCCATTCCTGTAGGCCCGGAGGCCTTTCCAGAGCCCGCTGTAGGCCCGGAGGCCTTTCCAGAGCCCGCTGTAGGCCAGGAGGCCACCCCAGAGCCCGCTGTAGGCCCGGAGGCCACCCCAGAGGCCATTCCTGTGCTGCTTCTACATTATTGAGTCCTCGCTCCTTCCACCACCACAACCTGACACCACAGCCTTCAAAACACACAATGTTCATACAACATGTCACATACATATCAACCGGTGATGCAGATTTCGACCATATTTTGAAGGGTAAATGGCTCATATGAAGCTCTGACAGGAGGTTCGACCACTGAGGGTTTTGAGGATTTCACCGGAGGCATCGCTGAGAAGTATGAGCTGAGCAAAGCTCCTCCGTACCTGTTTAAGCTCATGCAGAAAGCACTGACGCTGGGCTCATTACTGGGCTGCTCCATTAAGGTAAGTCTCATTCCACTTCTGTTGGCTTTCTTTTTGTTTGCATTTTGTTACATCTTTTTGTCTGCTATAGCTTCTCTATGGCAATAATAAATAGTGATTAATACATAATAATGCACAAGTCTTCAGATAAATGTTTTGTTGGAGCTGTGGTCTACTTAACAAACACACTTTACAAATATCCAGATGAAAGGACACTAATTAGCTTATGAGACCGAACAATTTCCATGTGCTTCAAGGATATTTTGTCTGGTGAGTATGCTGGCCATGCCCATACCATAACCCCACCGCCACCATGGGCCACTCGATCCACAACGCTGACATCAGCAAACCGCTCGCCCACATGATGCCATACACGCTGTCTGCCATCTGCCCTGTACAGTGAAAACCGGGATTCATCCGTGAAGAGAACACCTCTCCAAAGTGCCAGACGCCATCGAATGTGAGCATTTGCCCACTCAAGCTGATTTCGATGACGAACTGCAGTCAGATTGAGACCCCGATGAGGACGATGAGCATGCAGATGAGCTTACCTGAGATGGTTTCTGACAGTTTCTGCAGAAATTCTTTGGTTATGCAAACCTATTGATGCAGCAGCGGTCTGGGTGGCTGGTCTCAGATAATCTTGGAGGTGAAGATGCTGGATCTGGAGGTCCTGGGCTGGTGTGGTTACATATGGTCTGCAGTTGTGAGGCTGGTTGGATGTACTGCCAAATTCTCTGAAACACCTTTGGAGACGGCTTATGGTGGAGAAATGAATTTTCAATTCATGGGCAACAGCTCTGGTGGATATTCCTGCAGTCAGTATGCCAACTGCACGCTCCCTCAAAACTTACAACATCTATGGTATTGTGCTGTGTGATGAAACTGCACATTTTAGAGTGGCCTTTTATTGTGGCCAGCCTAAGGCACACCTGTGCAATAATCATGCTGTCTAATCAGCGTCTTGATATGCCACACCTGTGAGGTGGATGGATTATCTCAGCAAAGGAGAAGTGCTCACTAACACAGATTAAGACAGATTTGTGAACAATATTTGAGAGAAATAGGCCTTTTTTGTACATAGAAAAAGTCTTAGATCTTTGAATTCAGCTCATGAAAAATGGAGACAAAAACAAAAGTGTTGCGTTTATAATTTTGTTCAGTGTAATAAGTAGTCTTATAATTTAAAATGTTTTATTTGAATATATGTTCAAATGTAATTTATGCAAAGGTGAATTTTCAGCATCATTACTCCAGACTTCAGTGTCACGTGATCATTCAGAAACTGTCCTTACAGTCCTTTGTTCTCAAACTTAGGGATTTTGGTCTGAACTTTGAGAAGTTAATTTTGCTGGTTCAAAAGTCATACATCTTACATAAATCAATTTTGCATCAAAATACTGGAAAGCATTCATCCATCACAACCATACCAAACAGTACACACTTGTATGGCATATTTTTAGACATTTTTTGGACCTTTTTTTCAGGACTTTTTCATGAATAAAAAGTTCAAAAGAACAGCATTTATTTGAAATTATTTTGTAACTTTATAAATGTCTTTCTGTCACTTTTGATTAGTTTAATGCATCCTTGCTGAGTAAAAGTATTAATTTCTTTAAAAAAAAAAAAAATTATGGTAGTGCCATTGCTCTTATGTGGGAAATACATGTTTGAACCTGACTTGCTACAGTTTTTATCATTAAAAAAGTCCAAAAGCCAAAAGAAATAATATTTTATTTACTGAGCAGATTGCCAGTTCAAATGAGGAGAAGACGAGTCTGAAGCTGGTGAAGGGTCATGCCTACTCCATCACAGCCGCAGAGGAGGTCAGATATCACCACTGATACTGAAATATGGATTTGATAGGAATGATCTGAAGAATCTCTAATTATTGTCACCTTACATGCAGGTTCACTTCAGAGGCAATCCGGTTCAACTGGTGCGTATCAGGAACCCGTGGGGTCGTGTGGAGTGGACGGGCGCTTGGAGTGATAAGTGAGTTCCCTAAACAGATCACACTCCTTCAACATTGGTCTTGAGAGTCCTGTAAAATGTTTCCCATCTCTTCCTCAGTTCCAAAGAATGGGATAGCGTCAAACCAGAGGAGAAAGTGAAACTGAATCATTCAGCTGAAGATGGAGAGTTCTGGTAAGAAAACTTGGGCTTTTTAACCTTTTAACCCTCAACAACATAACAAATAACTTGACTAATCTTCCTCATCCTGTTAGGATGGCATATTCTGACTTCATACAGCAGTTCTCGAAGTTGGAGATCTGTAATCTGACTCCAGACACTCTTTTAAGTGACACTGTGAGCCGCTGGAACTACAACCAGTTTGAAGGAAACTGGAGGGTGGGCTCTACCGCAGGGGGCTGCAGGAACAACTCAGGTATGTCGAAACAACCTGAATGTGCTTGAAACCAAATTTGGTTATAAAGTTGTTTTTGTTGCACCATCCAATCATTTGGTTTCTCCCCTCCAGCTACATTCTACTCAAACCCTCAGTTTGTGATCAAGCTGGAGGATGCAGATGATGATCCCTATGATGGCGAAGATGGATGCACATTCCTTGTGGGTCTGATGCAGAAAGATGATCGTAAAGAAAAGCGGTTTGGACGAGACCTGAACAGCATTGGCTTTACTATCTATAAGGTAATTGGTTACATAATACCATTGAAACTAGAAACAACTCTCAACACCAAAAACAACTTTGCAACCAACAGTACCACTGGTTCTAGAAGTGTCTTTCCAAGTCATTTTCTCCATAAAGATTACAAATACGGTGGCCTAGTAGTGCACAACACAACGAAATTAAAAAAGTAAACATAAGTTCACAACACAACGAAATCGAGCCACAACACAACGAAATTGAGCCACCACACAACGGAATAAAGCCACCACACAACGGAAATGCTCCCGACCACTAGGGGGCTCTCAGAGCTCAGTAAAGTTAGTTTTCCTTGCCAATGTTCTATAGAGTCGGCAGTAATATCAATACCACGATTAGTTTTAACAGTAGGCCTATGTAGCCACCGTATATCGACATGAAATATTAATTCAAAATCACCTACGTGCAAAATAGCTTCATATTTATACCTGTGAATGATTTGACGTGATACCATGGTGCATGGTGAAGGGAACGTCTGCCAATTCCACCAAGTGGTTAAAACGTATAATTTGTATTAATTAAAATTACTTATAACATTTAAAAACAGACATATTCAAATTCCAAAGCTTGTCAGTCTTACCAACAGGAACTAACAAGCTTTGGAATTTGAACATGTCTGTTTTTAAATGTTAAAAGTCAGTAGGCGTTTCTCAATGTCAAGGAAGGATCCTCGGAAGCCAGAATTTTGAGGATGCTACGTCATCGACATCCGTCGAAGGACTGTTCCAATGTCGAGGATCCTTGGAATTTCAAACAAGGACTGAGTCCTTCGTTCGAAAAATATCCTATATACAGGAAAGGATGCATATGTGTAGCCTTCGCGCTCTCAAATCACCCACAATCCTATGCGCGCAGCTTTGCGATCTTGTTAAAAAAGATGTCGGACGTTAGCGGGCAATATGCTTTCAAATGTAAGTATATTTACGTTACCAAACATTTGTTATAACTGTAGTAAATATGTCAGATAAATAAAGTTTAACGTTTAAATGACATTACAAATTACCACCATATTGATATTATAAATGATACAAATACAAATACAAATACAAATTACGTTATTGATGGCTAACTGAACCGGACCGTCATTTAACAATTGTTAGCTTGGTTGCCATCACCAGCATTTCTTTTATAAATAACTAGTTAAGTTGTCCAAAGTAATTTAACTTTAATATTATACCATTCACAGCATTATTCATAGCTTTCTCGTCTTTTTTAACAGGGACGTTCATACGTCTCTGTGTAGAAAACAAGCAGCTGTTTACCGAAAGCGGACCTTTTCACTGACGTAATGACACAATGATGTGCACTTGCTAGTCTGTTCCATTTACGTGTTCTCCGAATGCTAAAGAGGAGCCTCGCCTAGCCTCTGAAGGAAGTGACTTGGAAGGACCAGTCCTGCCAAGGAAGTATCCTTGACATTGAGAAACGCCTATTGTAATGAATACAAATTATACATTTTAATGACTTGGTGGAATTGGCAGACGTTCCCTTCATCATGCTTCGTGATATCGCGTCAAATTGTTCACAAGTATAAATATGAAGCTGTTGTGCACGTAGTTGATTTTTAATTAATATTTCATGTCAATATACAGTGTTTACATACTTAAAACTAATCGTATTGATATCTTTGTAAGACTGTCAACTTTATAGAACAGTGGCAAGGAATAACTTACTAATATCACCGAGCTCTGAGAGCCCCCAAGTGGTCAGGAGCAGTTCCGTTGTGTTGTGGCTTTATTCCGTTGTGTTGTGGCTTGATTTTGTTGTGTTGTGGCTTTATTCCATTGTGTTGTGGCTTGTTTTCGTTGTGTTGTGGCTTTATTCCGTTGTGTTGTGGCTTGATTTCGTTGTGTTGTGGCTTTATTCCATTGTGTTGTGGCTTGATTTCGTTGTGTTGTGGCTTTATTCCATTGTGTTGTGGCTTGATTTCGTTGTGTTTTGAACTTATGTTTGCTTTTTTAATTTTGTTGTGTTGTGCACTATTGGGCCACCGTATAAAAACAAGTTCAAGAAAGATTCATTAACCAAACCAACCTTCTAAGATTAATCACAAAATTTGATTTGAAACTGTATAATTGGCCTATTTGAAAATCATGGGTTCTTCACCTCTTTGATTACTAAAGATTTTTTTTCTTAAATGATAATATTGAAAAAAAAATACTGAAATATTGATTAATAGCCTCTAAGCTCATGGTAGGTCTGTCTGGAAATGGGAAAAAAAAAAAACAAAAAAAAAAAAACAGAATGAATATATATATATATATATATAAAATATTCTATATTAAATAATATAATATTCTTTGTTTTTCAGGTTCCAGATGAGGTGTGTATGAGCTCTACATATTTTGTACATAAGAGTAGCTGGACAACACAAATGTAAGGCAAGGTGATGCTAAAAAATGAGACTGGAGGAAAAAATTACATTTCAGTGCCTTTGTATCTCAAATTTTTCTTTTCAAAACTTTCTCCTTTAGGAGAGAATGCAAAGTTTCTTGGGTGAATGTAATCCTTTGAAAGTTAATGCAATTTTTTTGGAGGAACACAGTCCTTTGGGAGACAATGCAAAGTTTCTTTGGGGAACGCAATCCTTTGGGAGAGAAATCAAAGTTTTTGGGGGGAGGGCAATCCTTTGGGAGAGAGCGCAACGTTTCTCTGGAGAATGCAAAGTTTCTCGGGGAAATGCAATCCTGTGGGAGAGAACGCAGAGTTTTCCGGGGATCGCAATTCCATGGGAGAGTACTCAGAAGTTTCTTGGGGGAACACAATTCTTTTTCGAGAGAATACAAAGTTTTTAAGGGGAACACAATCCTTTGTGAGCAAACACAAAAGCACTGAAATACAACTGTTCATCCCTTTTTACATTTTTTTCCCATCACCATACATTTATTTGGAATAAGCTGTGCAAGTTTTCAGATACAATTTTATCCATCTGTGTTTGTGTTGCAGTTAAAGGGTCGCAACAATATTCAGCTCGGTCCTGATGTACTGCTGCGTCAGCGGTCCGTTGCAGGGAGCAACACCTTCATCAATCTGCGAGAGATAAGTATGCGCTTCAAACTGCCTCCTGGTGAATACGTCATCATCCCCTCCACTTTCGAGCCGAATTGCAAGGGAAGCTTCGTACTCCGTGTGTTCACAGAGAAAGAGGCTGCTGCCAGGTTAGTTCCAAGCGTGTAAAAAACCTGAGTTTAAATAGTTCTAGTTTTAGACCACATGGTGGCGATGTTGCACAGGTTCTGTTTTGTCTACTCTAGAGTTGATAGTAACACTAAAACATCTGTTTGTTCTGTGTTTGTGTCTGTTTAAATCAGAACAAATAAATCCTAACAAATAAATCATAATTGTTATTTAAACATTCTTGTATTTGCACCCAAATGCATGATGGATGTAATTCTGACTCTCTCTCTCTCTATATATGAAGAGTTTCGTTGCAAAACGAGATAAATCCGTTTTTTTAATTTTTCAAAAATCTTGTTTTTTGGTTGTGCATTCCAATTAATATCAATTCAACTGCAGTTGGTTTGTTTTGATTTAAACCTTCATAACTTAAAAAATACAGCTAAGTAGCACCATAAAACAAAATAATAACATGATAACATAATAATAAACATGTTTTGACAAAAATTTTAAAAACGGATTTATCTCGTTTTGCAACGAAACTCTTCATATATATATATATATATATATATATATATATATATATATATATATATATAAATGTCTTAACTGTCACTTTTGATCGATTTAATGCATCCTTGCTGAATAAAAGTATTAATTTATTTTCAAAAAACAAAAATTCTTACTGACCCCAAACTTTTGAACGGTAGTGATAATGTTACAAAAGCTTTGCATTTCAGATAAATGTTCTTCTATTCATCAAGGAATCCTGAAAAAATTTACACAACCTTTTATTGATAATAATAAGAAATGTTTCATAAGCAGCAAATTGGCATATTAGAATGATTTCTGAAGGATCATGTGACACTGAAGACTGGAGGAATGATGCTGAAAATTCAGCTTTGCCAACACAAAGAAATAAATTACTTTCAGAAATATATTCAAATAGAAAACAGTTATTTTAAATTGTAATAATATTTCACAATATTACTGTTTTTACTGTATTTTTAATTAAATAAATGTGAGCAGATGAAACTTCTTTTAAAAACCTTAATCTTACCGATCCCAAACTTTTGAACGGTTGTGTATATATATATATATATATATATATATATATATATATATATATATATATATATATATATATATTATATTTAATTAATTTTTTTCATTTAAAGAACACTTTCTTTTCCAGCAATACATATCCAAGAGTGATGTGGACCCAGATTTCAAAAACCTTTTCAATGAGTTTGCTGGAAACTTAAGTCACATGACATCATTTTCAGTTTTGGGTCATTATCATTTTATTTTTCCCAGTATGCATGATCTTGTCTTTTCTCTGCAGGACTCAGAGGTATCTGTGACTGAACTCCAGAAGATCCTGGACAGTGTTATCTCGAAACGTAGGAAAAGACTTTTCCACTTTTATTCACATAAATATATAGATATTTGCATTTAAAAGCCCCTTGAAATAGTTTAACAATCTGTTCTGTTCATTCTCACAAAGTTTTGTGCTTTTTCACACAGGAACTGATCTGAAGACATACCTCACTGGATGATATGAATAGATAGATAGTTTTTATCAGCCAAACCTCTTTGTTTCTAAATATTTTCTTGAAATACCCCCCGACATTTTAACTTATATTTCAATAATTCTTATATTCTTATATTTCAGCACATTCGCATGTTCATGTTTTTATTTTAAAAATGTTATTAATTTTATTGTACATTTTATGATTTAATTATTAGCTTTTCATCAACTCACAATATGCCTGCGATTTGCAAACCTCATTTTGGAATTTAAAACACGGATTATCTAAATGTTTTAAGGGTGCTTTAAGATTCTCAACACTAGCATTCTTCCATTGTACGACTGCAGCAAACAAATTAATCATCATAATCCTGCTATAACCTTTGACCTCAGTTCAGAGAGATGGCAGTGGCAAACTTGGCCTTGTGGAGTTTCACGCACTGTGGACAAAGATCCAGAAATATTTGGTATAATATATATATTTTGGTAAAATAATTCAGTTCAATCAAAAAAAATCTCAAACAAGACAAGGTACAGATATATTGTGCATCCCTATTATGACAGAGCAACAATTTTGTTCAGATCAATTCTTCATTTTTAGTGATGTTTATTATTGAATGTGGATTTTCTGTCGTACCTCACCAGGAAATTTTTAAGAGCCGTGATACAGACAACTCTGGCACTATGAGTTCCCATGAGATGAGAGATGCTGTGAAAGAAGCAGGTAATGAGTCTATGGTTAGACAGTGAATTAAGAATACATTTCTTCTAAAAGTGTGTAATAGCATATAGATCATAATATAGAGTGAAGTAATGCTTGTATGTGTTTTCCTCTACAGGGTTCCAGCTGAAAAACGAAGTACTTGAGGTGATAATCTTACGTTATGCCAATCAGCAGTACGCCATTGACTTTGATTGCTTCGTCAGCTGCCTGATTCGCCTGGAGATGCTCTTCAGTAAGTTTTACTGGAGATTATCCAGAATGTTTTAAATGACTGGAAATAAATGGAATTATGACAGTTTGTTTATAAGTGTTTTACTGTAATGTTTTCACCTGTGCTCTACACAGAAATGTTTAAAACGTTCGATAAGAAGAACACTGGGAAAATCGAGCTGGATATCCTGCAGGTGATGCACAAACGTGACCACAGACGTTGATTTCTGTATCTTTTCAATGTAGCGTTATTATTTACAGTGTTGTTTTGTGTTGCAGTGGCTCTGCTTGGCTCTCAGTTAAAAATCTGCTTACCATAATTGCACGAGAAGTCCATTCATTTCCTGCACTTCAAATGAGGACACAGCAGACCAGGAATATACTAAAGGGGGGTTGCTTGAGTAAAATCAACTATATGGGCATAAGCTAAACTTTGAATTGCTTTCAAAATGCAATATGTTTATGGTGCTTATCTGCTGAAAATAAAGCCATTTACAATAATAAAGATGACTGAATCACATTTTTCATATTTACCAAGTCTGATGATTTGATATCCTGTTTACAAATAATTACCATTGTTTCCACCAAAATAACATTGTTTTTAAACTAATAGGTATGACATTGAATTATACCATGGTATTTATTTACATGGTAGTACAATGGTACTTTATTGTTAGTGCATATAAACAGTCAAAGATTAAGCTATAGATAGGGACTTTGTGAGAGCTCAATACTCGTTCAGCTGCACAAAAGCGCCACCTGTCGAATTTTAAAGGCAGTGCAGACAGAGCGTTGATTTATACACATGATGTACAGGTGTTAGTCATATAATTAGAATATCATCAAAAAGTTGATTTATTTTATTAATTCCATTCAAAAAGTGAAACTTGTATATTTTATTCATTCATTACACACAGACTGATATATTTCAAATGTTTATTTCTTTTAATTTTTATGATTATAACTGATAACTAAGGAAAATCCCAAATTCAGTATCTCTGAAAATTAGAATATTACTTAAGACCAATACAAAGAAAGGATTTTTAGAAATCTTGGCCAACTGAAAAGTATGAACATGAAAAGTATGAGCATGTACAGCACTCAATGCTTAGTTGGGGCTCCTTTTGCTTGAATTACTGCAGCAATGCGGCGTGGCATGGAGTCCATCAGTCTGTGGCACTGCTCAGGTGTTATGAGAGCCCAGGTTGCTCTGATAGTGGCCTTCAGCTCTTCTGAATTGTTGGATCTGGCATATCGCATCTTCCTCTTCACAATACCCCATAGATTTTCTATGGGGTTAAGGTCAGGCGAGTTTGCTGGCCAATTAAGAACAGGGATACTATGGTCCTTAAACCAGGTACTGGTAGCTTTGGCACTGTGTGCAGGTGCCAAGTCCTGTTGGAAAATTAAATCTGCATCTCCATAAAGTTGGTCATAAAGTGCTCTAAAACTTCCTGGTATACGTTGCGTTGACCTTGAACTTCAGAAAACACAGTGGACCAACACCAGCAGATGACATGGCACCCCAAACCATCACTGACTGTGGAAACTTTACACTGGACCTCAAGCAACGTGGATTGTGTGCCTCTCCTCTCTTCCTCCAGACTCTGGGACCCTGATTTCCAAAGGAAATGCAAAATTTACTTTCATCAGAGAACATAACTTTGGACCACTCAGCAGCAGTCCAGTCCTTTTTGTCTTTAGCCCAGGCGAGACGCTTCTGACGCTGTCTGTTGTTTAAGAGTGGCTTGACACAAGGAATGCGACAGCTGAAACCCATGTCTTGCATACATCTGTGCGTAGTGGTTCTTGAAGCACTGACTCCAGCTGCAGTCCACTCTTTGTGAATCTCCCCCACATTTTTGAATGGGTTTTGTTTCACAATCCTCTCCAGGGTGTGGTTATCCATATTGCTTGTACACTTTTTTCTACCACATCTTTTCCTTCCCTTCGCCTCTCTATTAATGTGCTTGGACACAGAGCTCTGTGAACAGCCAGCCTCTTTTGCAATGACCTTTTGTGTCTTGCCCTCCTTGTGCAAGGTGTCAATGGTCATCTTTTGGACAACTGTCAAGTCAGCAGTCTTCCCCATGATTGTGTAGCCTACAGAACTAGCCTGAGAGACCATTTAAAGGCCTTTGCAGGTGTTTTGAGCTAATTAGCTGATTAGAGTGTGGCACCAGGTGTCTTCAATATTGAACCTTCTCACAATATTCTAATTTTCTGAGATACTGAATTTGGGATTTTCCTTAGTTGTCAGTTATAATCATCAAAATTAAAAGAAATAAACATTTGAAATATAACAGTCTGTGTGTAATGAATTAATATAATATTCAAGTTTCACTTTTTGAATGGAATTAGTGAAATAAATCAACTTTTTGATGATATTCTAATTATATGACCAGCACCTGTATATGTTTTGATTAATGTTTATAAAATTGTCAGTTAAGCAGATTTATTTTATTGCTTGAGCACTGAATTATATTTATTACATATAGCACTCCTGGATACACCAATAGACTGTAAAAAAAAAAAGAAAAAAAAAAAGGATAGACCATGAAAATTCTCAAATGAATTTTTGCTTTCCCTTGGGTGGAGTTTGAAGTCCTTCTCCCCCTTGCTGGATGCAACCACACCCTAACCCTACCCATAACCCTATCGCTAAACATAACTTTACCCATAAGGTCGACAAAGGTGGAGCTGGATGTCATTTGGCTCTGCACTGAGTGAGTGCCACTTCACAATCCCAACAAGGAAACGAAATTAGACTATGACAACACTTTATGTATCTATGTGGGAGTAGAAGTTAGTGTTTCAGCTGTGAAAGTAGTTAACCCTATACCAACAAAAATGCAATATGCATAAAATAGCCTATAAAACAATCCAGAAAATTGGAAATCCCAATTGCAAAAAACATTTGGTGATGTAATTTAAGCATATGATTAAGTATTTGGAATTTGATAGGACAGCACAATTTGTAGTAGGCTATCCATTAGGTGTTGAATCGGCATAAACACATTAAACGCTTGGCCATGTCTATGCACACCCTTTTCATGGTTTTGCCCAGGCCCCTTAATTCCAATGAAGACAAATTTTGTTTCCTTCTCTGTCAATCCACAAATCAAGGTTTATATAGAAATGGTTACTGAATCCCACCAAATACCTTTAGGGTGAATTGCAAGTCAGTGTTGCGATCTAATTTTCAGGGGAAGTTGCTAAAGAAGGGTCGATTTGTTGCTAAATGATGTGATGTTATTGCTTGATGACGTCAAACAGAATACACATAAAAATATGATCTGAAATATGTTAATACTGATTTGTTCATAAAACTTAATATAAACATTTGAAAAGTAATATAAACAGATCAGATATTTCTGTTTTTAAATAGAATGTTGACTTATTGAACAGTTACACATTTTTTAACAATTAGATTTTATATGTAGGCCTATTTTCTTACTAACTAGTAAAACTACACATTTTTTTAAAAAACAAAATATAGTTTTAAGCAGTGTATTGCTAGTTAGTGTGCTACACTCTAAGAAAAATCTGTAAAAATAGGGCACATTGTACTCTGTTAATATGAAGGAATTATCCGTATTGATTTTTCACAGGTGTTTTACCTGTGTTTTAAATTACACATTGCATTTTGTGTTTTAGGGTTACACAGGATCACAACTTAATGGATAATGTCCTGGCAGAAAATTACCAGTACCTTTTTCGTTTTTCTGCCGTTTTTTTCTTAAAGTGTAAACCTAATAACATGCTGTATCATAAACAATTATTACTGAACAACTATCAACCTAATTCACGTTTGATGTGTGTACTGTTAGGCATCTTTCTTCAGCTCTATCAAGTGGTTTCCTCTTTTTGTGTCATTTAGATGAAAATATGTGCCTTTTTTCAATAGTTTGAGTCACTTTTCAAAAGTTGCCAAATGCTTTTTGAAAGAAAAAAAAAAAAAGTTGCTAGGGTAGTCTGAAAAGATGCTAAATAGCAACAAAATTGCTAAGTTGGCAACACCGCAGCAAGTAGAAGCTGTTAGGGAGGACTAACTGTCATGGCCTGTGGTTTTGACTTTAAATGTTTCACAAACATATATGGGTGTGATGTTTGCAAATAAGATTTGCATTAAAATATGCAGACATGTACTTTTATTTTTTATGCCTATCATGTCAAAGTCGAAAACGTTTCTTGTCTCGTCACACTCAGTTTGGAATTACATGAATCACAAAACCTAAATGCATATTTTAAATTCAAAACGGCCATATTTGAGAAAAAGTTTGAGTAGTTTGCATCACTGGATGTTATTGTCAGTCTTTTATCATTTCTATCGCAAAACAGCTGACATGTATTAGATGTTTCGCTGTTTACATCTATTCTCTTTCAAAGTTAGATGGCTGGAATTCACGTTCTGCTTCTGTGAACAATAAGCCCCGCCTTCTTTGATTTGATTGGCCATCTCAATCATTTTGATGATGACATTAGACTGCTGAGGCAGACCAGTCACCAGACTAAAAATGTAACTTTTAAAGGTGCTACAGAGGATCTTTTCATCGACTGAGAAACCAAAGACTGTTACTGAGTTTTTGAAATGAGCGCATGCGTAAGAACAACCCCCCTCCTTCACAGCTCATTTCGAGGGAACGCCTCCCAAAACTCGTGCACGAGTATTGGAACATGAGTGTTTACCACCGGCATTCGCTGTGTCGTGTTAGTGGATTCATTATGTTGGACTCACCGCAGGTAACTCATAATCTGCAGTTGTTACTCCTGTCTCCTGACAAAAACATTGAACGCGGCGCCTGTAGAGTAGAGCCCTGCGCGGGACTGATTTCCTTAACCCGCACCCGCCCGCTCCCGCTGAATGTCTGACCAGGACCGCCCGCTCCCGCAACCCGCGTGTTCCACTCCTGCCCGCGCCCGCAATGTTTGTGTCCAAACCCGCCCGCTCCCGCGGACTTTCTCTCAGAGCTTGTGAAAACAGGCCTAAACAAATACTCTCAGACTAAATTCGTTCAAGTTAACATCCAGAATAACAGACTTTAAACATGATTGCGTTTATCAGAAAGTAGCCGCAAAAACAAAGCACCACACGTGATAAAAACATTGGGTATTTTTCTTTATTAGCGTTATAAAACATTAACCGTTAAAACGAAACCACAACTAGCGCCACCTCAGTTTTTGAACGCAGGCTACTGCATGCACACTCACTGAACGATTAACTAAACAAGCAGTTTAAATAACAGTTTAAGTAAATAAGCCAAAGCACAAAACGAAATAACTTTAACTTATTAAATAAACACCAGTACATAGGACTTACAAAGTAGACTAGATGTAGCCTACTTTAAACAAATTAAATATAAAACGAAATAAATAAAATAAATAGAATGCCTTAACAGGCTATTGCAAAAAAGAAAATAAATAATACTAATAAATAAATAAAAATAACGTAGCCTACTTAAACTAATGATCACTGGGCCTTGCATTAGGCTACTTACTCCAGGAAAAGTATATTACTGACTGACTGCGGTCGCAGACTTGTGCGTCTTTCTTCCATGATCCGCCCACACACACTGAATGCCCTCTCTGATGGTGCACTAGATCATGCGAGAATGCTCAAAATAGAACGCGCGAATTTTAAGAATTGTTTCCAAGTGTCTGACTTGTCTTGCTTTGCTTTTGTCATTAAAGAGCCGCTTTAATTTTCCTCTCAACTTAATTTGTTGACCGTTTCTATTACCCGCCAAATTCCACCATTCCCCGCGGGTCTCCCGCAAAGTTTTCTGACCGCCCACTCCCGCCCGCAGCAAAGGTAAAACCGCCCGCTCCCGCGAGATTTGCGTTGGGTCCCGCGGATCCCGCGGGAGCCCAAACCCAATGCAGCCCTCTACTGTAGAGTGTGGAAAGTTACTGTAGCACACAGCCACGCACGTCTCGCACAAGGAACGTCATGGCAGTGATTGACAAGCCAGAGGGCCAATCCAGGCACGTCTTTCACAAGGAATGTAATGGCAGTGATTGACAAGCCAGAGGGCCAATCGTTTACACAATGATTGCGTGAACGATTGGCTGATGTTTTTAAGGCCTTACCTCGTGCACAGATGATGTATATTAATATTATTCCTTTCAGTGCACCTAATAAATCTTTTATCAGTTAGTAAAGACAGTTTCAAGTAATATTGCAAAAATGTATGAAACAAAACATCCTCTGTAGCACCTTTAAACCTTTTTGTCATCCTGCAAGCAGGTTGAGTCAAGGACCTATCAGCCTGCGCCATCTAGAGTTTCATGACAGAACTTTGTATTTATCTAAAAAATATTTATATAATTAGTCACAAAAGGTCAATGTGTATTCCATAAACTGTATGTTTTGAGGGGAAAATAATGCTTTTTTTTTTTTTTGTAGCCAAGATTTTAAGGTATACATAGAAACGGCAGTTCCAAAAGAAACCCCCAAAAAATCTATTCAATAGACAAAAATTGTGAAAACCAGCCCTGGTCTCCCAAAGAACAAAAAAAAAAAAAGAAAAGAAAAGAAAATAACAATAGAAACAAAAGAGGTCTGCATTTAGAGTATTGTAAGAGTGTATTGAGTCACACTTTACAGGACTCATGTTACAGTGCAGTTACATTGGTAAATACTAAAGTAGTGAAATTAATATACTTTGAAAACTTAAATTGCTTAAGTTTCCTTCACAGGGTTACATGATGCTAAACCAGTGTGAAAGCAACACCTGCCCCTATGCGCTGACAGGTGAGTGTGACTCCACCCTCATGTTTATCATACAGCGGCTCTCAGTATAAAACCAGCATCAGTGTCACACAAACACTCACACACTATAGACAAGCTACACTTGAGGACGACTACGGGGCAGCATGTCTAATATTGCAAAGGTTCTTTCTAGGAGGCAGGACAGAGGAGAAGGAGTGGGAACAAACAAGAATGCGATTCTCTACAACAAGCAGAACTATCAGAGCCTGAAGCAGGAATGTCTGGCAAAAAAAACCCTGTTCTGTGACCTGACCTTCCCTGCTGAATCCGACTCTCTGGGATACAACGAACTCGGGCAGCAGTCCATCAAGACCAGACGAGTGGAGTGGAAGAGACCCAAGGTACTGTGATGTCCTCTGTGTGAGTCTGTGTGTGCTTCTGGTAACCTACATATTATAGGGACAAAATGTCCCCATGAAGATGGCAATAGCCAAAATCCTTGTCCTTATGGGAACATTTTTTGATCCCCATGAGGATAACAGCTTATAAATCATATAGATTGATGTTTATTTTTTGAAAATGAAAACATGCAGAAAGTTTTCTGTGAGGTTTAGGGTTAGGGGATATATTATACAGTTTGTACGGTATAAAATCATTATGTCTATGGTAAGTCCACATAAAACTTGAACATTACCTAAACTCTAAGTTTAGGTAAATATAAAGGCATGTTTTTGTGATCTTTGTTTGTTTCTTTTTTTTTTTTTTAACAATATCTTAAAAAATACTTTTATTATATTGTTAATTTGTTATAATAATATTAAATGTTAAAAATATTTTTCATAAGTTTTTTTGTTATCCTTGTGTTTTATAGAATCTAACTGATTCACATTCACAAGGAGCAATGGGAAGTGTTTTTATAATTAATCATTATAAATGTAGTCATATCCATGTGATCGGACTCCTACAACGAACGCAGTTGAAGTTTCATAAAAATCAATCAATGTATGCAGATGTTATAACACACTTCCTGTTTCCCTTTTCTCGCCATAAATTCATTGCCTCGCCACGGCCAAACTGTTTGAGATATCAAAAACCTGCTCGCAATATAGCATCCTCAATGTCTTGACTTCATGCTGACTGAGTTTGGTGGTGATTGGATTAATCACCTAGGAGGTGTATATCAAATTCCAGAGCATACGTTTTTCAAACAACCCATAATAGCTGACTTCCTGTTGAGCTGACCATAACTTAGAGCATGAAAGTTGTTAGGCCCGATGAGGTATATATGTGTACCGAGTTTCATACCCCATTCAAGGGGGCGCTGTCGAACCCCTGTGCCATGCCCGGGTACCAGCTTCTGCGGCGTCCTAATGGCTGCAGATTCCAATGTGTGTGCCAATTTTCAAGAGTTTTTGAGCATGTTAAGGGCCCCCCCCCAAAAAAAAAAATCATCCTTAGAAAAACAATAGGGCCCTGTGCGTTAGTGCCTTGGGCCCTAAAAATGTTGATGCAATATAAAACATTTTTTACAGTTTAGCTGAGATACAAAACATGTATTGTTCTGTACGTGTGCATGCATAGATATGCTCTCTATGGTAACCGACGGAAGCTCATGTTAGTCTTCAGGTGTGAGGAGGATCTTTGTGTGTATTTCTGTATGTGTGTTGATACTTACAACAAGCATACTCTCTGCTCATTGGTATCTCTATTTTTTCTTTTATGTATACACTAGCCACCACACAATTGTTCAAATGAACATTTTACATGCGCTGTTTGCTAAGAGCAAATAAAATGTATTGTTACTCATGTGTACCATTGCATAATGTAATAATATCAGCTCTAATTGTGGTCAATTTTCTGTTTTTAAAGGAGCTGTGCTCAAACCCTGAGTTCATTGTGGACGGTGCCAAGCGGACGGACATCTGCCAGGGAGCTTTAGGTGAGAAAAGATCCTTTTGGTCACATTAGTGTTCAGGTGTGGCCTGTAGAGAAACACAATGAATCATTTATGATTTTTGCTAACGTGGTGGGCAGTATAGGTGAAGACATTATTACTGTCACGATCACCGTCTGCTCCTGTCAGTTCCCGGACTACACTTCCCACAATCCTCCCTGCCAGTCACATGTTCACTCCACACCAATCACCTGTTGCCACATACAGCCTAGCACACTACACTAATCACCACACCCAGCTGCAGCTCATTACCAGGACTATAAAGGACTTCCATACACTCCACCTCACCGCGAAGTCTTGTTTCACATTGTGTACAATTCCGAGCATTTATTTCCTGCCTGTTACCCGTTATTGACCCGTTGCTGCCTGTCCTTGACCCTTGCCTTGTCTGCTGTTCTGTGAGTGATATCTGCCTGCCTCGATCTACTGCCTGTACCCTGACTACGACTCTGCCTGTCCCTTGCTGTTCCTGTTTGCTCCTGATTGACCCTGCCTGTATGACCACGCTCACCTTTAATAAAAGCTCGCAACTGGATCCCTGCCTGAGTCCCCATTCGTTACAATTACTGATTTCAGAATCGAAAACAAGCTGAATATAGCATTTCAGGATCAGTTTGATTGTGTATTATGATATGAAATGAGGTGTTTAGTTACCTGTATCTGCTGGTGTGTCTGCTTTATGTAGTTTAAGTACACTTGTCTTCCACCCCAAACTCACATAGACTCGTATTGTGCAGAGCTAACCACCATGACAAACGAATGTAAATACTATATCAGAAAAGATGTGAAACTTGAGCCATTAACACTTTAGACCTATTTTGTTTGTTCAAACAAAAAGAGAGATAAAATTGTACAGATCCCCCATAAGTACATGGTCATGGAAGAAATAAATTATATTTCAATGCATTTGCATTTGCTCACAAAACTTTTTTGATCCCCCAAGAAATTCCCAGCAAATTAAATTTCACAGGAAACGCAACAGAACTCGTTTAGCTATAGATATCTTTTTTGCATGAGAACGCAAAAGTTGCGTGAGTGAATGCAACGTTTTTTCAGGGGAACACAGCACTTTTGCAAGAGAACACAAAAGTATGTAGCCCCTAAAGGGACATCATGGTGGATAGGAGGAAAAAATATATGTCAGTGCTTTTGCGTTCTCTTGCAAATGTTTGCATTCCCCTGAGAAAGAGCTCAAAAGTTTTGTGTGCAAACAATGTTTCTTGGGGGAACGCAAACATAAATTTTTTCCTCCCATCTCATATTTTTTTTCCATCACCATGTGTCTTTAGGGGCTCCTTACAAAAGTTGTGCGAGCAAATGAAAATGTTTCTCTGGGGAACATAATTGTTTTGCAAGAGAACACATAAGTTAAATGAAAAGTTTCTCCGGGAACGCAATATTTTTGCAAGAGAACACAAAACTTGTTAGAGCAAATGAAAAGCAGGGGTCTCAAGTGTCACGCATTGAGCGTGACAGTCACTCATTTCGGTCTTTTGTCACGCACTCCCGCCACACATTGTATTTCTCACGCAGAAAAACTATTTATCATATATTTAATATGCCGCAGCGCCCAAAATGTATCTGGCCGCGCCGCTCTCTCTGGAACCGGGAAGGAATCAAGCGCGTCTCAAAACCTGCCACTTATCAGCCAATCAAAAAAAAAGAAAGAGGCTACACAATAGCCAATCAGAAAATAGCACTATTGTATCTGGGTAAGATTTAACGCAACAACCAATGAAAAAAAAGCATATCCTGGAATTGTTCATCATCATCCTCGTTCACCCACAGAAGAAACCACTGGAGCTCTGAGCATCACTTTGAGCACAGAGTAAGTCATGATCTCCTGTTTTAACGTTACAACAAATTCACAACTTGTTTGACACAAACAATGACAACTTGACTGCTGTTAGATAATCAGATAATCAGCATCAGTTTTTCATGTGTCTGAACTTAGCCAACAGTTTTACAGCCTGTTCATTGACACCTGCTCAGAACAAGTAGTCTAGGCCTAGTTATATTTTGCTATCACACGATGACACGATGCCTGTCTCCAAAACTTGAGAGCCCTGGAAAAGTTACTCTGGAGAACGCAAAATTTTTGCAAGAGAACGCAAAGGCTGTGAGAGCAAATGAAACGTTTCTCCGGGAACGCGATTTTTTTGCAAGAGAACGCAAAAGTTTTGCAAGCAAATGAAAAGTTTCTTCGGAGAAAGCATTATTTTTGCAAAAGTTGTAAGAACGAATAAAAAGTTTCTCTGGGAACAATATTTTTGGGCAAGAGAACACAAAAGTTGTGCGAACAAATGCAAAGTTTGAACGTAAAGTGCGAACAAATGCAAAGGCGAACGTAAAATCTGCAAGAGAACGCAAAAGTTTTTCGAGCGGATGAAATACATGCCCAAGTTTTAGTGGTAAACAGTTAACAACAAAGCATGAGCAACAATATGAGTGATTCTAGTTTTAGTAATGGCTAATTAAAGTTACCTACAAGTGCTGTGGAAAAACATGGGAGTGGTCAAGTCTTAAGCTTGAAGGTTGTAGGTTCAAACCACACAATGGTTGATCCATGAACCATCACCATTGAGCAAGACACTTACACCCAGAAAACACATCCTTGAGAAAAACGCTGAAGCCTAGGTTGATCCTGCAAGACTATCAGTGTACTAGAAGATAGTTTGCATAAAATAGGCATAATAAATATCTAATTATGTTTGATACATTGGCAGGTGACTGCTGGTTGCTGGCAGCCATTGCATCTCTGACTCTGGATAATGAGATTCTGGAACGTGTAGTTCCACATGGACAGAGTTTTACGAAGGACTATGCCGGCATCTTCCACTTTCAGGTCAGAACATACAAACAGACTGAGTTCACATTGAAGATCTGGGATTTAATTTAAACCTGGGGGGGAAAGTCTTAATTTTAGGATAAAAAACAAACAAACAAACATTCAAAATGCTTTAAATCATTTTAATCACTAATTTTAAAGGATTAGTTCACTTCATAATTAAAATTTCCTGATAATTTACTCACCCCAAAGTCATCCAAGATGTTCATGTCTTTCTTTCATCAGTCGAAAAGAAATTATGGTTTTTGAGGAAAACATTCCAGGATTTTTCTCCATATAATGTACTTCAATAGCAACCAACAGGTTGGTCCAAATGTCAGTTTCAGTGCAGCTTCAAAGGGCTCTACATGATCCCAGCCGAGGAAAAAGGGTTTTGTCTAGAGAAACAATCTGTCATTTTCTAAAAAAACAAAAAGTTATATACCTTTTAACCACAAATGCCTGTCGTGCACTGCTCTGCGACGCACCATGCATTACGTAATCACGTTGGAAAGGTCATGCGTGATGTAGGCAGAAGTACTGCGGTAGGGCAAAAATCTCATTTTCTCCTCCAACTTCAAAATCGTCTGACATCGTTGTTTTACCTTTTTTTGTAAAGGCCGTTTGACTTAGTTTTGCACATTCGCTTTGTAAACACTTGCTCGGTACTTCCGCCAATGTCACGCGTGACCTTTCCAATGTGATCTCGAAATGCATGGCGCATCGCAGAGCTAGTGCAAGACGAGTGTTTGTGGTTAAAAAGTATATTAACTTCTTTTTTCTTTTTTTTTTCTTTTTTTGAAAATGACATTGTTTTACTTGACAAGACCCTTATTCCTTGGCTGGGATCATGTAGAGCCCTTTGAAGCTGCACTGAAACTGCAATTTGGACCTTCAGCCCATTGGTAGCCGTTGAAGTCCATTATATGGAGAAAAAATAAATATTTATTTAAATATAATTTTAACTAATATAAAATATTATCTAATACTATATTGTAATAATTTTTTTAAATGTAATTAAATGTAAAAATTGTATAATTTATTTAAATTTAGAAAAGTGGTAGGCAAGTCTGGTTTCAGACTTTTGGACTTCAAGTACTTCTTATGATGCAATATATGATCATATTATAATTTCAGTGATAAAGCTACACTGTCAGACTGATGGTGTTGTTCTCGTCTCTTCAGTTCTGGCAGTATGGTGAATGGGTGGACGTGGTCATTGATGACCGTTTGCCTACCAAAGAGGGCTCTGAGTTTTGGAGCGCTCTACTGGAGAAAGCCTATGCAAAGTGTGTGTGTGTGTTTATTCATCATAAATTACCTGCTACTACTTACCTGAACTGCAGTAGTGAACAATATGAAAATGGGTCATCCAAAAAGCTTGGTAAACACTGTGCCTCCTGTACAACCACAGCCTTCAAAACATACAATGTTCATACAACATGTCACATACATACCAACCGGTGACGCAGATTTCTACCATATTTTGCAGGGTAAATGGCTCATATGAAGCTCTGGATGGAGGTTCGACCACTGAGGGTTTTGAGGATTTCACCGGAGGCGTCGCTGAGAAGTATGAGCTGAGCAAAGCTCCTCCGTACCTGTTTAAGCTCATGCAGAAAGCACTGACACTGGGCTCATTACTGGGCTGCTCCATTAAGGTAAGTCTCATTCCACTTCTGTTGGCTTTCTTTTTGTTTGCATTTTGTTACATCTTTTTGTCTGCTATAGCTTCTCTATGGCAATAATAAATAGTGATTAATACATAATAATGCGCAAGTCTTCAGATAAATGTTTTGTTGGAGCTGTGGTCTACTTAACAAACACACTTTACAAATATCCAGATGAAAGGACACTAATTAGCTTTTGAGACCGAACAATTTGCATGTGCTTCAAGGATATTTTGCAGGCGACTTACTAAGAATACTTGCCACATGTGCAAATAGGTTGGACTTTTTGTGTGGAAATATGAATCAGTGACATGTCCGGTGAGTATGCTGGCCATGCAAGAACTGGGATGTTTTCAGCTTCCAGGAATTGTGTACAGATCCTTGCAACATGGGGCCATGCATTATCATACTGCAACATGAGGTGATGGTTGTGTATGAATGGCACAACAATGGGCCTCAGGATCTCGTCATGGTATCTTTGTGCATTCAAAATGACATCAATAAAATGCACCTGTGTTCATTGTCCATAATATATGGCTGCCCATACCATAACCCCACCGCCACCATGGGCAACTCGATCTACAACGCTGACATCAGCAAACCGCTCGCCCACATGATGCCATACACGCTGTCTGCCATCTGCCCTGTACAGTGAAAACCGGGATTCATCCGTGAAGAGAACACCTCTCCAAAGTGCCAGACGCCATCGAATGTGAGCATTTGCCCACTCAAGCCGGTTTCAATGACGAACTGCAGTCAGGTTGAGACCCCGATAAGGACGATAAGGATGCAGATGAGCTTACCTGAGACGGTTTCTGACAGTTTCTGCAGAAATTCTTTGGTTATGCAAACCGTTTGTTGCAGCAGCGGTCCGGGTGGCTGGTCTCAGATGATCTTGGAGGTGAAGATGCTGGATCTGGAGATCCTGGGCTGGTGTGGTTACACGTGGTCTGCGGTTGTGAGGCTGGTTGGATGTACTGCCAAATTCTCTGAAACACCTTTGGAGATGGATTATGGTGGAGAAATGAACATTCAATTCATGGGCAACAGCTCTTATGTGGGAAATACATGTTTGAACCTGACTAGCAACAGTTTTTATCATTAAAAAATTTCAAAAGCCAAAAGAAATAATATTTTATTTATTGAGCAGATTACCAGCTCAAATGAGACGGAGAAGAAGACGAGTCTGAAGCTGGTGAAGGGTCATGCCTACTCCGTCACGGCCGCAGAGGAGGTCAGACATCGCCACTGATGCTGAAATATGGATTTGATAGGAATAATCTGAAGGAGCTCTAATTATTGTCACCTTACATGCAGGTTCACTTCAGAGGCAATCCGGTTGAACTGGTGCGTATCAGGAACCCGTGGGGTCGTGTGGAGTGGACGGGCGCTTGGAGTGATAAGTGAGTTCCCTAAACAGATCACACTCCTTCAACATCGGTCTTGAGAGTCCTGTAAAATGTTTCCCATCTCTTCCTCAGTTCCAAAGAATGGGATAGCATCAAACCAGAGGAGAAAGCGAAACTAAATCATTCAGCTGAAGATGGAGAGTTCTGGTAAGAAAACTTTGGCTTTTTAACCTTTTAACCCTCAACAACATAACAAATAACTTGACTAATCTTCCTCATCCTGTCAGGATGGCGTATTCTGACTTCATACAGCAGTTCTCGAAGTTGGAGATCTGCAATCTGACTCCAGACAGTCTTTCAAGTGACAGTGTGAGCCACTGGAACTACAACCAGTTTGAAGGAAACTGGAGGGTGGGCTCCACCGCAGGGGGCTGCAGGAGCAACCAAGGTATATCAAATCAACATGAATGTGCCTGAAACCAAATTTGGTTTTAAAGTTGTTTTTGTTCCACCATCTAATCATTTGGTTTCTCCCCTCCAGCTACATTCTGCTCAAACCCTCAGTTTGTGATCAAGCTGGAAGATGCAGATGATGATCCCTATGATGGCGAAGATGGATGCACGTTCCTTGTGGGTCTGATGCAGAAAGATTGTCGTAAAGAAAAGCGGTTTGGACAAGACCGGAACAAAATTGGCTTTGCTATCTATAAGGTAATTGGTTACATACAATCAGTAATACCATTGAAAACTAGAAACAACTTTACTCTCAACACCAAAAACAACTTTGCAACCAACAGTACCACTGGTTCTAGAAGTGTCTTTCCAAGTTATTTTCTCCATAAAGATTAAAAACAAGTTCAAGAAAGATTTATTAACCAAACCAACCTGCTAAGATTAATCACAAAATTACAAAATTTGATAATAATTGGCCTATATTTGAAAATGGCCTATATTTGAAAATCACGGGTAGTGCAGTTCTTCACCTGTTTGATTACTAAGATTTTTTTTCTTAAATGATGTTGAAATATTGATTAATAGCCTCTGAGCCTCATGGTAGGTCTGTCTGGAAATGTAAAAAAACAAACAAACAAACAAAAAAAAACAACCACAGAAAAAAAAAAAAAATATATATATATATATATATATATATATATATATATATATATATATATATATATATATATATATATATTTATATATTGAATAATATAATATTCTTTGTTTTTCAGGTTCCAGATGAGGTGTGTATGAGCTCTATATGTTTTGTACATAAGAGTAGCTGGACAACACAAATGTAAGGCAAGGTGATGCTAAAAAAATGAGACTGGAGGAAAAAATTACATTTCAGTGCCTTTGTATCTCAAAATGTTCTTTTCAAAACTTTCTCCTTTAGGAGAGAATGCAAAGTTTCTTGGGTGAATGTAATCCTTTGAAAGTTAATGCAGTTTTTTTGGAGGAACACAGTCCTTTGGGAGACAATGTAAAGTTTCTTTGGGGAACGCAATCCTTTGAAAGTTAATGCAGTTTTTTTGGAGGAACACAGTCCTTTGGAAGAGAATGTAAAGTTTCTTTGGGGAACGCAATCCTTTGGGAGAGAAAGCAACGTTTTTTGGGGGAGGGCAATCCTTTGGGAGAGAGCGCAACGTTTTTCTGGGGAACGCAAAGTTTCTCGGGGGAATGTAATCCTGTGGGAGAGAACGCAGAGTTTTCCGGGGATTGCAATTCCATGGGAGAGTACTCAGAAGTTTCTTGGGGGAACACAATCCTTTTTCGAGAGAATACAAAGTTTTTAAGGGGAACACAATCCTTTGTGAGCAAACACAAAAGCACTGAAATACAACTGTTCATCCCATTTTACATTTTTTCCCATCACCATACATTTATTTGGAATAAGCTGTCCAAGTTTTCAGATACAATTTTATCCATCTGTGTTTGTGTTACAGTTAAAGGGTCGCAACAATATTCAGCTCGGTCGTGATGTACTGCTGCGTCAGCAGTTCGTTGCAGGGAGCAAAACCTTCACCAGAATGCGAGAGATAAGCGAGCGCTTCAAACTGCTTCCTGGTGAATACGTCATCATCCCCTCCACTTTCGAGCCGCATCGCAAGGGAAGCTTCGTACTCCGTGTGTTCACAGAGAAAGAGGCTGCTGCCAGGTTAGTTTCAAGCGTGTAAAAATCATGGGTTTAAAGGGATAGTTCACCCAAAAATGAAAATTCTGTCAGTAATTACTCACCCTCATGTTGATACAACTATGTAAGTCTTTCTTTCATCTTCGGATCACAAATTAATATTTTTGTGATTAAATATGAGAGGTGGAATACTCCTCCATTGGCTTTAAGGGGGCCCAAACTTGTCCGTCCAGAAAGTCAGTGAAGAAAATGTTTAAATAGTCCATGCCACTACAGTGGTTCAACCGTACGTTTCTCAAGCGACGATAATACTTTTCGTGCGAAAAAAACAAACAAAAGAATGACTTTATTCAACTATTCATTTTCTCTCTTGTAGGCCTCTGACGTTAGTTCACGAGAGCTCCATGACGCATGCGCGAGAACTAAACTGACGACGGTCTTCTTCTACTACTACTTGTTACTGGCTGCTCACTCCTTAGGAGTATTACCGCCACCTAGTGTTCAAGTGCTGGCATAGCCGGAAGCGCTAAACTTTGTTTACAAGCAGGTGAACGTGCGCGCTGTATGTAAAAACCATTATTTGTAAATATGTCGGCAGATTTTGACGTAGATGAAGACTTGAATTTTTTTAACCAACCTTACTTATTCGAACCTGAATACACAGACATTGAAATGCAAGAGATGGAAGAGGCTGCCGCTGCAACACAACCACAGTCTCAAGCTTCCGAAAGACAGAGAGCATTGGAGAGCTGGTGGTGTAAATGTAATCAGTGCCAGGCGATGCCAACTGAACAGGAGAGCATGTGCTGCATCGATTGGGACATTGTCATGCCACAGCTTGAAAGTTTGGATAATGCAGACAATGGGACAAGTGTATTTCGCTGTATAACCGAGGATCCTGGTTTTCCGCCCCTGCTAAGTCGAAGTGTTTTAGTGCACACTTTCTAACCATTGTAAACAATTACTTAGAGCGAGACCAAAAGCACGATCAATGTCGAATTCAATAGCTTACATACAGCGCGCGCGTTCACCTGCTTGTAAACAAAGTTTAGCGCTTCCGGCTATGCCAGCACTTCATCTTGAACACTAGGTGGCGGTAATACTCCTAAGGAGTGAGCAGCCAGTAACAAGTAGTAGTAGAAGAAGACCGTCGTCAGTTTAGTTCTCGCGCATGCGTCATGGAGCTCTCGTGAACTAACGTCAGAGGCCTACAAGAGAGAAAATGAATAGTTGAATAAAGTCGTTCTTTTGTTTGTTTTTTTCACACGAAAAGTATTATCGTCGCTTGAGAAACGTACGGTTGAGCCACTGTAGTGGCATGGACTATTTAAACATTTTCTTCACGGACTTTCTGGACGGACAAGTTTGGGCCCCCTTAAAGCCAATGGAGGAGTATTCCACCGCTCATATTTAATCACAAAAATATTAATTTGGGATCCGAAGATGAAAGAAAGACTTACATGGTTGTATCAACATGAGGGTGAGTAATTACTGACAGAATATTCATTTTTGGGTGAACTATCCCTTTAAATAGTTCTAGTTTTAGACCACATGGTGACGATGTTGCACAGGTCTGTTTTGTCTACTCTAGAGTTGATAGTAACACTAAAACATCTGTTTGTTCTGTGTTTGTGTCTGTTTTTAAATCATAACAAATAAATCATAACAAATAAATCATAATTGTTCTTTAAACATTCTTGTATTTGCACCCAAATGCATGATGGATGTAATTCTGACTCTCGTCCCTGCAGCCCGATGGATGCAGAGATCAGTGCAGATATAAAAAAGGTGAATTTAAGTTATCATTTAAACATAGCATATACACTGCATTCCAAATTATTATGCAATTGACATATCAGTAAGATTTCAGTACAATAAATATTCAGATTTTAGTTTTTCTAAGAAAATGTTTGTTTGTTTATTTATCCATGTCTTTTTAGATAACTGGTATCAATCTCAGACAAAATAATTTGCCAGATCTATGGAAACCCTACTTAGAGGTTGTTCCACATTATTAAGCAAGTCACAGTTCTCATGCAATATGGGGAGGAAGAAAGATCTTTCTGAAGATGAAAAGCATGAAATGGTGCAATGTTGTGCAAAAGGCATGAAAACAACTAATATTGTGTGAAACTGAATGGAGATTATCGAATTATCATAAGATTTGTGAGTGATTTAGAGCACAGCAGAACTCGGTCAGATAAAGGTTTATTAATGAAAGTTCCTATCAAAAAAAAAAAATTGTATTAAAAGGGCAGCTATAAAAAAAAGCCAGTGTTGAGCAGCAAACAGGTATTTGAAGCTGCTGGTGTCGCTGGAGTCTCAAGAAGCTCTCCATGCAGGTTGTGGCAGTTGTGCGTAAAGATGCATTTTAGACACCACTAACCAAACCTAACAAAGAGAAACATTTACAGTGGGTGTAGAAATACATTTTCAAACAGTTTTATTGCTGTGGTGGTTTTTTTGCAGCATGGGATAGTGCATAGTGCATTGTACAATAGTGCATTGTACTATGCACTATCCTCCTTTTTATATCATAGCTGAAAATGGCCAGTTATAAACTCCATATATCTTGCAAAAGTCATTTTAATACCCTCCATCTCACCTCCCAGTATTCCAGCCCAAATCATCACCCACCAGCTCCTTGCTGACGTCACAGTCTTGTTGGAACGTGGTGGCCATTCACCAACCATCCAGAAATCCATCCATTTAGACCATCCATTGTAGTACGGCATTAGTCAGTGAATAAAACTATTTAAAAATTAGTCTTCATGTATTTCTGAACCCACTGTAAATGTTTCTCTTTGTGAGGTTTGGTTTAGGGTGGCTGAAATGCATCTTTACGCACAACTGCCAGCCTGCATGGAGAGCTTCTTGAGACTCCAGAGACACCAGCAGCTTCAGATACCTGTTTGCTGCTCAACACTGGCTTTTTTATAGCTGCCCTTTTAATACAATTAATTTTTTTGATAGGAACTTTCCTCAATAAGCCTTTATCTGACTGAGTTCTGCTGTGCTCTAAATCACTCACAAATCTTATGATAATTCGATAATCTCCATTCAGTTCTCACACAATATTAGTTGTTTTCATGCCTTTTGCACAACATTGCACCATTTCATGCTTTTCATCTTCAGAAAGATCTTTCTTCCTCCTCATATTGCATGAGAACTGTGACTTGCTTAATAATATGAAACAACCTCTAAGTAGGGTTTCCATAGACCTGGCAAATTATTTTGTCTGAGATTGATACCAGTTATCTAAAAAGACATGGATAAATAAACAAACAAACATTTTCTTAGAAAAACTAAAATCTGAATGTTTATTGTACAGAAATCTTACTGATTTGTCTCTTGCATAATAATTTGGAACGCAGTGTATATATATATATATATATATATATATATATATATATATATATATATATATACCCACATTTTTAAAGAGACTTCTTTTAAAAACATTATTTCTATTAGAAAATATTTTAAAATGTAATTTATTCTTGTGATGGTAAAGCATCAATACTCCAGTCTTCCAGTGTCACATGATCCTTCAGAAATCATTCTAATATATCATTCTATATATATATAATTTATTTAATATAATATTTATTTATTTTTATTTTTTTTTCATTTAAAGAACACTTTTTCTTTTCCAGCAATACATATCCAAGAGTGATGTGGACCCAGATTTCAAAAACCTTTTCAATGAGTTTGCTGGAAACGTAAGTCACATGACATCATTTTCAGTTTTGGGTTATTATCATTTTATTTTTCCCAGTATGTATGATCTTGTCTTTTCTCTGCAGGACTCAGAGGTATCTGTGACTGAACTCCAGAAGATCCTGGACAGTGTTATCTCGAAACGTAGGAAAACACTTTTCCACTTTTATTCACATAAATATTTAGATGCATTTAAAAGCCCCTTGAAATGGTTTAACAATCTGTTCTGTTCATTCTCACAAAGTTTTGTGCTTTTTCACACAGGAACTGATCTGAAGACAGATGGATTCAGTATCGAAACCTGTCGCCAGATTATCAGCCTGCTAGATGTATCCTTACCTCACTGGATGATATGAATAGATAGATAGTTTTTATCAGCCAAACCTCTTTGTCCCTAAATATTTTCTTGAAGTACCCCCCGAGATTTTAACTTATATTTCAATAATTCTTATATTCTTATATTTCAACACATTCGCATGTTCACGTTTCTCTGATTTTGGATGACTATTTTCTTTCGTGATTATTTTCATATAAAAATATTTTAAAAATATAGTTTTTGTAAGTGTTATTTTGATTGTTTTTATTTTAAAAATGTTATTAATTTTATTTTACATTTTATGATTTAATTATTAGCTTTTCATCAACTCACAATATGCCTGCGATTTGCAAACCTCATTTTGGAATTTAAAACACGGATTATCTAAATGTTTTAAGGGTGCTTTAAGATTCTCAACACTAGCATTCTTCCATTGGACGACTGCAGCAAACAAATTAATCATCATAATCCTGCTATAACCTTTGACCTCAGTTCAGAGAGATGGCAGTGGCAAACTTGGCCTTGTGGAGTTTCACGCACTGTGGACAAAGATCCAGAAATATTTGGTATAATATATATTTTGGTAAAATATTTCAGATCAATCAAAAAAATCTCAAACAAGACAAGGTACAGATATATCGTGCATCCCTATTATGACAGAGCAACAATGTTGTTCAGATCAATTCTTAATTTTTAGTGATGTTTATTAATGAATGTGGATTTTCTGTCGTACCTCACCAGGAAATTTTTAAGAGCCGTGATACAGACAACTCGGGCACTATGAGTTCCCATGAGATGAGAGATGCTGTGAAAGAAGCAGGTAATGAGTCTATGGTTAGACAGTGAATTAAGAATACATTTCTTCTAAAAGTGTGTAATAGCATATAGATCATAATATAGAGTGAAGTAATGCTTGTATGCGTTTTCCTCTACAGGGTTCCAGCTGAACAACGAAGTACTTCAGGTGATAATCTTACGTTATGCCAATCAGCAGTACGCCATTGACTTTGATTGCTTCGTCAGCTGCCTGATTCGCCTGGAGATGCTCTTCAGTAAGTTTTACTGGAGATTATCCAGAATGTTTTAAATGACTGGAAATAAATGGAATTATGACAGTTTGTTTATAAGTGTTTTACTGTAACGTTTTCACCTGTGCTCTACACAGAAATGTTTAAAACGTTCGATAAGAAGAACACTGGGAAAATCGAGCTGGATATCCTGCAGGTGATGCACAAGTGTGAACACGGACGTTGATTTCTGTATCTCCTCAATGTAGCGTTATTATTTACAGTGTTGTTTTGTGTTGCAGTGGCTCTGCTTGGCTCTCAGTTAAAAATCCGCTTACCATAAAGTCCATTCATTTCCTGCACTTCAAATGAGGAGGACACAGCAGACCAGGAATATACTAAAGGGGGGTTGCTTGAGTAAAATCAACTATATGGGCATAAGCTAAACTTTTAATTGCTTTCAAAATGCAATGTTTATGGTGCTTATCTGCTGAAAATAAAACCATTTACAATAATAAAGATGACTGAATCACATTTTTCATATTTACCAAGTCTGATGATTTGATATCCTGTTTACAAATAATTACCATTGTTTCCACCAAAAAAACATTGTTTTTAAACTAATAGGTATGACATTGGATTATACCATGGTATTTATTTACATGGTAGTACAATGGTACTTTATTGTTAGTGCATATAAACGGTCAAAGATTAAGCTATAGATAGGGACTTTGTGAAAGCTCAATACTCGTTCAGCTGCACAAAAGCGCCACCTGTCGGATTTTAAAGGCGGTGCAGACAGAGCGTTGATTTATACACATGATGTACAGGTGCTGGTCATATAATTAGAATATCATCAAAAAGTTGATTTATTTTACTAATTCCATTCAAAAAGTGAAACTTGTATATTATATTCATTCATTACACACAGACTGATATATTTCAAATGTTTATTTCTTTTAATTTTGATGATTATAACTGACAACTAAGGAAAATCCCAAATTCAGTATCTCAGAAAATTAGAATATTACTTAAGACCAATACAAAGAAAGGATTTTTAGAAATCTTGGCCAACTGAAAAGTATGAACATGAAAAGTATGAGCATGTACAGCACTCAATGCTTAGTTGGGGCTCCTTTTGCCTGAATTACTGCAGCAATGCGGCGTGGCATGGAGTCGATCAGTCTGTGGCACTGCTCAGGTGTTATGAGAGCCCAGGTTGCTCTGATAGTGGCCTTCAGCTCTTCTGCATTGCTGGGTCTGGCATATCGCATCTTCTCTTCACAATACCCCATAGATTTTCTATGGGGTTAAGGTCAGGCAAGTTTGCTGGCCAATTAAGAACAGGGATACCATGGTCCTTAAACCAGGTACTGGTAGCTTTGGCACTGTGTGCAGGTGCCAAGTCCTGTTGGAAAATGAAATCTGCATCTCCATAAAGTTGGTCAGCAGCAGGAAGCATGAAGTGCTCTAAAACTTCCTGGTATACGGCTGCATTGACCTTGGACCTCAGAAAACACAGTGAACCAACACCAGCAGATGACATGGCACCCCAAACCATCACTGACTGTGGAAACTTTACACTGGACCTCAAACAACGTGAATTGTGTTCCTCTCCTCTCTTCCTCCAGACTCTGGGACCCTGATTTCCAAAGGGAATGCAAAATTTATTTTCATCAGAGAACATAACTTTGGACCACTCAGCAGCAGTCCAGTACTTTTTGTCTTTAGCCCAGGCGAGACGCTTCTGACGCTGTCTGTTGTTCAAGAGTGGCTTGACACAAGGAATGCGACAGCTGAAACCCATGTCTTGCATACGTCTGTGCGTAGTGGTTCTTGAAGCACTGACTCCAGCTGCAGTCCACTCTTTGTGAATCTCCCCCACATTTTTGAACGGGTTTTGTTTCACAATCCTCTCCAGGGTGCGGTTATCCCTATAGCTTGTACACTTTTTTCTACCACATCTTTTCCTTCCCTTCGCCTCTCTATTAATGTGCTTGGACACAGAGCTCTGTGAACAGCCAGCCTCTTTTGCAATGACCTTTTGTGTCTTGCCCTCCTTGTGCAAGGTGTCAATGGTCGTCTTTTGGACAACTGTCAAGTCAGCAGTCTTCCCCATGATTGTGTAGCCTACAGAACTAGACTGAGAGACCATTTAAAGGCCTTTGCAGGTGTTTTGAGTTAATTAGCTGATTAGAGTGTGGCACCAGGTGTCTTCAATATTGAACCTTTTCACAATATTCTAATTTTTCTGAGATACTGAATTTGGGATTTTCCTTAGTTGTCAGTTATAATCATCAAAATTAAAAGAAATAAACATTTGAAATATATCAGTCTGTGTGTAATGAATGAATATAATATTCAAGTTTCACTTTTTGAATGGAATTAGTGAAATAAATCAACTTTTTGATGATATTCTAATTATATGACCAACACCTGTATATGTTTTGATTAATGTTTATAAAATTGTCAGTTATGCAGATTTATTTTATTGCTTGAGCACCGAATTATATTTATTACATATAGCACTCCATAGACTGGAGAAAAAAAAAAAAAGAAAAGAAAAAAAAATAGGATAGACCATGACAATTCTCAAATGAATTTTTGCTTTCCCTTGGGTGGAGTTTGAAGTCGTCCCCCTTGCTGGATGCAACCACACCCTAACCCTACCCATAACCCTATCGCTAAACATAACTTTACCCATAAGGTCGACAAAGGTGGAGCTGGATGTCATTTGGCTCAGTGAGTGCCACTTCACAATCCCAACAAGGAAACGAAATTAGACTATGACAACACTTTATGTATTTATGTGGGAGGAGAAGTTAGTGTTTCAGCTGTGAAAGTAGTTAACCCTATACCAGCAAAAATGCAATATGCATAAAATAGCTTATAAAACAATCCAGAAAATAGGAAATCCCAATTGCAAAAAAACATTTGGTGATGTAATTTAAGTATATGATTAAGTATTTGGAATTTGATAGGACAGCACAATTTGTAGTAGACTATCCATTAGGTTTTGAATTGGCATAAACACATTAAACGCTTGGCCATGTCTATGGACACCCTTTTAATGGTTTTGCCCAGGCCCCTTAATTCCAATGAAGACAAATTTTGTTTCCTTCTCTGTCAATCCACAAATCAAGGTTTATATAGAAATGGTTACTGAATCCCAACAAATACCTTTAGGGTGAATTGCAAGTCAGTGTTGCGATCTAATTTTCAGGGGAAGTTGCTAAAGAAGGGTCGATTTGTTGCTAAATGACATTGTGATGTCATTGCCTGATGATGTCAAACCATGACGCAAAACTGCGTTATTGCGTAGAATACACATAAAAATATGATTTGAAATATGTTAATATGGATTTGTTCATAAAAATTTATATAAACATATTTTATTTGTAAAAGTAATTTAAACAGATAGAAATTTTTGTTTTTAAATAGAATGTTGACTTATTGAACAGTTACACATTTTTTAACAATTACATTTTATGTGTAGGCCTATTTTCTTATTAACTAGTAAAACTACTTTTTTTTTTAAATGTAGTTTTAAGCAGTGTATTGCTAGTTAGTGTGCTACACTCTAAGAAATGTCTGTGAAAATAGGGCACATTGTACTGTGTTAATATGAAGGAATTATCCGTACTGATTTTTCACAGGTGTTTTACCTGTGTTTTAAATTACACATTGCATTTTGTGTTTTAGGGTTACACAGGATCACAACTTAAAGGGTTAGTTCACCCAAAAATGAAAATTCTGTCATTTATTACTTACCCTCATGCCGTTCCACACCCGTAAGACCTTCGTTAATCTTCGGAACACAAATTAAGATATTTTAGTTGAAATCCGATAGCTCTGTGAGGCCTCCATAGGGAACAATGGACACTTCCTCTCTCAAGATCCATAAAGGTACTAAAAACATATTTAAATCGGTTCATGTGAGTACAGTGATTCAATATTAATATTATAAAGCGACGAGAATATTTTTGGAGCACCAAAAAAACTAAATAATGACTTATTTAGTGATGGCCGATTATAAAAGAATACTTCAGGAAGCATCGGAGCACAGATGAATCAGTGTGTCGAATCTGCTGTTCGGAGCACCAAACTCACGTGATTTCAGCCGTTGGCAGTTTGACACGCGATCTGAATCATGATTCGACACACTGATTCATTTACGCTCCGATGCTTCATGAAACAGTGTTTTGAAATCGGCCATCACTAAATAAGTCATTATTTTGGTTTTTTTGGCGCTCCAAAAATATTCTCGTCGCTTTATAATATTAATATTGAACCACTGTACTCACATGAACCGATTTAAATATGTTTTTAGTACCTTTATGGATCTTGAGAGAGGAAGTGTCCATTGCTCCCTATGGAGGCCTCACAGAGCTATCGGATTTCAACTAAAATATCTTAATTTGTGTTCTGAAGATTAACGAAGGTCTTACGGGTGTGGAACGACATGAGGGTAAGTAATAAATGACAGAATTTTAATTTTTGGGTGAACTAACCCTTTAATTACCAGTACCTTTTTTCTGTTTTTCTGCCGTTTTTTTCTTAAAGTGTAAACCTAATAACATGCTGTATCATAAACAATTATTACTGAACAACTATCAACTTAATTCATGTTTGATGTGTGTACTGTTAGGCATCTTTCTTTAGCTCTATCCAGTGCTGCTTGGCCTGCTGTAACTGTTCAGTGGTTTCCTCTTTTTGTGTCATTTAGATGAAAATATGTGCCTTTTTAAAGGTGCCCTCGAATGAAAAATTGAATTTATCTTGGCATAGTTGAATAACAAGAGTTCAGTACATGGAAATGACATACAGTGAGTCTCAAACTCCATTGTTTCCTCCTTCTTATATAAATCTCATTTGTTTAAAAGACCTCCGGAAAACAGGCGAATCTCAACATAACACCTACTGTTACATAACAGTCGGGATCATATATGTACGGCCCCAATATTTGCATATGCCAGCCCACGTTCCCAACATTATCATTATGAAAAGCATTAGACAAGGGCAGCCAGTATTAACGTCTGGATGTGCACAGGTGAATCAATAGACTAGGTAAGCAAGCAAGAACAATAGCGAAAAATGGCAGATGGAGCAATAATAACTGACATGATCCATGATATCATGATATTTTTAGTGATATTTGTAAATTGTCTTTCTAAATGTTTTGTTAGCATGTTGCTAATGTACTGTTAAATGTGGTTAAAGTTACCATCGTTTCTTACTGTATTCACGGAGACAAGAGCGTCGCTATTTTCATTTTTAAACACTTGCAGTCTGTATAATTCATAAACACAACTTCATTCTTTATAAATCTCTCCAACGGTGTGTAATGTTAGCTTTAGCCACGCAGCATAGCCTCAAACTCATTCAGAATCAATGTAAACAATATAACAGTATACAATACTCACATAATATTATTATATGCTGCATGCATGACGAACACTTTGTAAAGATCCATTTTGAGGGTTATATTAGCTGTGTAAACTTTGTTAAGGCACCGTTTAAGGCAAGCTCGAGCTCTGTGGGCGGAGAGCACGGGATTTAAAGGGGCCACAGCATAAATCGGCGCATTTATAATGATGCCCCAAAATAGGCAGTTAAAAAAATTAATTAAAAAAAATCTATGGGGTATTTTGAGCTGAAACTTCACAGACACATTCAGGGGACACCTTAGACTTATATACATCTTTTAAAAACATAATCTAGGGCACCTTTAATAGTTTGAGTCACTCTTCAAACGTTGCCAAATTATAGAAATAACTAAATTTGTTGGTAGGTGCTTTTTGAAAGAAAAAAGAAAAAAAAACTTGCTAGGGTAGTCTGAAAAGATGCTAAATAGTAACAAAATTGCTAAGTTGGCAACACCACAGCAAGTAGAAGCTGTTAGGGAGGACTAACTGTCATGGCCTGTGGTTTTGACTTTAAATGTTTCACAAACATATATGGGTGTGATGTTTGAGTGTCTGGCTATAGTCTAGCTCCAAACATAGTTTCACAACTTTTTGCTATAGTAGTTGGGTAAACAAGGGAACAATAGTGAAGCCATTCGAGTCAACTGTATGATGAAGGGTTTAATTCTAAAGTGACAATGTTTTATTAAAGGCAATTTTACATGTTACAACTCAATTACAATATCTGGTTTTAAATAAAACAAATACATTTCTATCATGACAACTCTTGAAGTATTTGGCAAGGCCATAACCATGTCTTGAACATTTGGAGGGGACCACAACAGAACAGTGAAGGAAATTCTAGGTCTAATTCTAGTTGGGAAATAATCAACAATTTGCAAATAAGATTTGCATTAAAATATGCAGACATGTACTTTTATTTTTTATGCCTATCATGTCGAAGTCGAAAATGTTTCTTGTCTCGTCACACTCAGTTTGGAATTACATGAATCACAAAACCTAAATGCATATTTTAAATTCAAAACGGCCATATTTGAGAAAAAGTTTGAGTAGTTTGCATCACTGGATGTTACTGTCAGTCTTTTATCATTTCTATTGCAAAACAGCTGACATGTATTAGATGTTTCGCTGTTTACATCTATTCTCTTTCAAAGTTAGACGGCTGGAATTCACGTTCTGCTTCTGTGAACAGTAAACCCCGCCTTCTTTGATTTGATTGGCCATCTCAATCATTTTGACATTGACGAGTGCTGTTAGACTGCTGAGGCAGACCAGTCACCAGACTGAAAATGTAACTTCTAAACCTTTTTGTCATCCTGCAAGCAGGTTAAGTCAAGGACCTATCAGCCTGCGCCATCTAGAGTTTCATGACAGAACTTTGTATTTATCTAAAAAATATTTATATAATTAATCACAAAAGGTCAATGTGTATTCCATAAACTGTATGTTTTGAGGGGGAAATAATGCTTTTTTTGTAGCCAAGATTTTAAGGTATACAGAGAAACGGCAGTTTCAAAAGAAACCCAAAAGAAATCTATTTAATAGACAAAAATTGTGAAAACCAGCCCTGGTCTCCCAAAGAACAAAAAAAAGAAAAGAACAATAGAAACAAAAGAGGTCTGCATTTAGAGCATTGTAAGAGTGTATTGAGTCACAGTTTACAGGACTCATGTTACAGTGCAATTATATTGGTAAGTACAAAAAAAAAATAGTGAAATGAATATACTTTGAAAAGCATACTTAAATTGCTTAAGTTTCCTTCACAGGGTTACATGATGCTAAACCAGTGTGAAAGCAACACCTGCCCCTATGTGCTGACAGGTGAGTGTGACTCCGCCCTCACGTTTATCATATTGCGGCTCTCACTTTAAAATCAGCATCAGTCTCACACAAACACTCACACACTATAGACAAGCTTCAGAGACACTTGAGGTCGACTACAGGGCAGCATGTCTAATATTGCAAAGGTTCTTTCTAGGAGGCAGGACAGAGGAGATGGAGTGGGAACAAACGAGAATGCGATTCCCTACAACAAGCAGGACTATCAGAGCCTGAAGCAGGAATGTCTGGCAAAAAAAACCCTGTTCTGTGACCCGACCTTCCCTGCTGAATCCGACTCTCTGGGATACAATGAACTCGGACGGTACTCCTTCAAGACCAGAGGAGTGGAGTGGAAGAGACCCAAGGTACTGTGATGTCCTCTGTGTGTGTCTGTGTGTGGTTCTGGTAAACCCTACACGTTATAGGGGTAAAATGTCCCCAGAAAGATAGCAATATTCGAAATCCTTGTCCTTGTGGGAACATTTTTGGTCAGAACAGAAAAACAGCTTATAAATCATATAGAATGATGTAAAAATGCAGAAAGTTTTCTGTGAGGTTTAGGGTTAGGTTTAGGGGATAGAATATATAGGTTGTACAGTATAAAAATCATTATGCCTATGGAAAGTCCCCATAAAACATGGAAACCCAACATGTGTGTGTGTGCTTTCTTTACACAGGTGCAGTTTAGGTAAATATAAAGGCGTGTAATCTTTGTTTGTTTTATAGAATCTTTTTTATAGAATCTTAAAAAATACTTTTGTTATATACCTAATTTTGAAAAAAGTAAAATAAAAAAAGTTGTCGGGTTAATTCAAGACTATTAAGGTTAATTGAAAATATTAATATTAAAAAATTGCTTTAGTTTTACCCAGTTACCTAAATGTAATAAAAAAAAATAATGTTTTAAGGTTAATTCTATATTACATATTTTAAATAATAACAGTATTAAAAAAATAAAAACCAGTTAATTTAGATGCTACCACATGAAACACATTTTTAATTACATATTTTTGTAGTACATACAAAACATGTATTGTTCTGTGTGCGTGCATAGATATGCTCTCTATGGTAACCGACAGAAGCTCAGGTTACTATTCAGGTGTGAGGAGGATCTTTGTGTGTGTTTCTGTGTGTTTCTGTGTGTGTGTGTGTGTGTGTGTGTGTGTGTGTGTGTGTGTGTGTGTGTGTGTGTGTGTTGATACTTACAACAAGCTTACTCTCTGCTCATTGGTATCTCTATTTTTTCTTTTATGTGTACACTAGCCACCACACAATTGTTCAAATGAACCTATTACATGCGTTGTTTGCTAAGAGCAAATAAAACATATTGTTATTCATGTGTACCATTGCATAATGTAATAATATCAGCTCTAATTTTTCTCAATTTTCTGTTTTTAAAGGAGCTGTGCTCAAACCCTGAGTTCATTGTGGACGGCGCCAAGCGGACGGACATCTGCCAGGGAGCTTTAGGTGAGAAAAGATCCTTTTGGTCACATTAGTGTTCGGGTGTGGCCTGTAGAGAAACACAATGAATCATTCATGATTTTCACTAACATGGTGAGCAGTGTAGGTGAAGACATTATTACTGATAAAAAAAATAAAATAAATTAAAAAAAAACATTCTGAATATGGCATTTCAGGTTCAGTTTAATTCAAATATCAAATGAGGTGTTTAGTTACCTGTATCTGCTGGTGTGTCTGCTTTATGTTGACTTGAGTACACTGTCCTCCACCCCAAACTCACACAGACTCGTATTGTGCAGAGCTAACCACCATGACACACGAATATAAATACTATATCAGAAAAGATGCGACACATGCAGCTTCAATGATATTCAACACTATTAATATGACAAATCAACACCATAGAGCCATTTTGTTTGTTCAAACAAAAAGAGATGTAAAATTGTACAGAGCCCCCAAGAGGACATGGTCATGGAAGAAATATGAGGAGGGAAAAAATTATATTTCAATGCAATGGAACTCTTTTCGTAATAGATCTCTTTTTGCAAAAGAACGCAAAAGTTTGTGCGAATGCAACATCATAATTTTGACACAAAAAGTAGGGCTGGAACTAACGATTATTTTGAAAATCGATTAGTTAGCTGATAATTTCTTCGATTAATCGATTAATAAAGAGCACAGTTTTCTTTTTTAAAATTTTTATTGACAAAACACACTATTCCACATCCTGCCCAATGTTGTCATTCAAACAAACATACCAACTGAATGCTATGAAAACATATTGGTTATGAATATGTCTTTATGCAAAAGAGCTATAACACAGTTTAAATCCCTACATTAAAAATGAAGATAATAATAAAGATGATAAAGAAAAACAAAAACAAAAACACAAACTCAGTGTTAACAGATAAGAGGAATGTCCTGCAGGAACACACACATTCACTCTGGACACAGTAACCTGTTACTGTCATTTCTTTATCCTGTAAATGTAAGAAACGTCTTACAATTATATTCAATTACACACTGTTATCCCTTTACAGTTACCACTCTCATAAAATACTTGAATTACATGTTGACTTCTAAACCTAAATTTAACGTCCAACGTGCTGAATCAAAGACTACAGAATAACACAAGACGCGTCACTCATATTGTTTTGATGGGAGGAAGCGCAACGCGCAATATGGCGGAATAAGCCCCACCTTCTAAATAAGAGCCAATCGCCGATTGGTAAAGTCATCGCGTCACTGCAGTGGCCGTTAGTACCTCCGCAAGTGACGTCACTGTCGACCGTTAAGACTGCGGGCACGTCCACTGAGAGGCAAAAGACTGAGCGGCAGCAGTGGTTTTCAGCGTGAATGTCGCGAAAAACACACAAAACACATCCAAAACGGGAAAGAGCTTTGTAATTGACTGTACAAATAGCTTTGACACAAAACCGGAGGCATATATTTAAAAAAAAAAAATCAGAAAGCAGAAAAAAAGCAAATGGATCACTGCAATTCACAGAAACATCTGAACTCCAGGCAGAGAAACATGGATTTGCAGTTATCATTTTGTGTCAAAATGTTGGATTTTGAGGTAAAATCATACCGTATATACTGTATTGTTATATATTATGTTGACAACTCATCAATTAAATATTTTCGATCTTATATTCTGCATAATTGTGTGTTTTTAAATAAACAACACTGACAAAAACTATACTATAAAATTATATATATGTTTTAGGGCTGGACAATATGACGATATAACATTGATATAAGTGATTACGCGGATTTAAACCTACCTATATTGTAGTTATATAAAATATTCACAGGCAGATTTGCTTTATGTGTCTCCCCGGCGTTGAAATCAGGCAAATATAAATGTCAGGAAACACGACTCCTGGCAGCATGTCAATATCCATGGATTAGGTTTATTTGACAAGTTGTAAGAAACACTTTCGAGTCCAACCTTTAGTATTCGTTTGTTTTACTCGCGTTTTCGCAGTTTCCCCTATTAAATCCAGTCACGCAGCAGCTTCTTTTGCCACTCAGTCCAGCTGAGGGAGCGCGTTTTCGGCGGGAAAGTGACGTCGATGCATACCCTCTATAGAAATAGTCAGACGCGCGCCTCCGAAATGAGACACAAGAGACGCGCGTTTAGGACTGCGCATGCGCATTAGCTTGATCCATCCTGAAAAATACATTTTTTTGTCATGATTCGAGCTTTTAGAAACAAAATTTATGAGACAGTTGTTGTCATATTTCATTGGTGATTTCAAATATGAAATTTAATCGAAAGCTTGTCAAACAGCTTTTGAGAAGTTGATGTTTCTCCATTCAAATAAATATGAGCTGCACTTCAATGCCCGAGAGGCGTTTCAAAGATGGCCGCCGAGTAAAATGACTTGTCTTAAAGGGACTTTGGCTGAATTTTAAATGTCTCCCTTTCTATGCATCTGGTCTGTTTGATACGGTGGCCCAGTAGTGCACAACACAACGAAATTAAAAAAGCAAACATAAGTTCACAACACAACGGAAACAAGCCACAACACAACGAAATAAAGCCACAACACAACGGAATAAGCCACAACACAACGGAATTAAACCACAACACAACGGAATAAGCCACAACACAACGGAATCAAGCCACAACACAACGGAATAAGCCACAACACAACGGAATTAAACCACAACACAACGGAATAAGCCACAACACAACGGAATCAAGCCACAACACAACGGAATCAAGCCACAACACAACGAAATAAAGCCACAACACAACGGAATTAAACCACAACACAACGGAATCAAGCCACAACACAACGGAATAAGCCACAACACAACGGAATCAAGCCACAACACAACGGAATAAGCCACAACACAACGGAATTAAACCACAACACAACGGAATAAGCCACAACACAACGGAATCAAGCCACAACACAACGGAATAAAGCCACAACACAACGGAAATGCTCCCGACCACTTGGGGGCTCTCAGAGCTAGGTAATATTACTATTCCTTGCCACTGTTCTATAAAGTCGACAGTTTTACAAAGATATCAATACCAAGATTAGTTTTAAGTATGTAAGCATTGTATATCGACATGGTATATTAATTAAAAATCAACTACGTTCACAATAGCTTCATATTTATACTTGTGAATGATTTGACGCGATACCACGGCGCATGATAAAGGGAACATCCACCAATTCCACCAAGTGGTTAAAACGTATAATTTGTATTCATTAAAATTACTTTTAACATTTAAAAACAGACATGTTCAAATTCCAAAGGTTGTTAGTTCCTGTTGGTAAGACTGACAAGCTTTGGAATTTGAATATGTCTGTTTTTAAATGTTAAAAGTAATTTTAATGAATACAAATTATACGTTTTAACCACTTAGTGGGATTGGCAGACGTTCCCTTCATCATGCGCCGTGGTAGCGCGTCAAATCATTCACAAGTATAGGCCTAAATATGAAGCTATTTTGCACGTAGGTGATATTGAATTAATATTTCATGTCGATATGCAGTGGTTACATACTGTTTAAACTAATCGTGGTATTGATATTACTGCCGACTCTATAGAACAGTGGCAAGGAAAACTAACTTTACCGAGCTCTGAGAGCCCCCTAGTGGTCGGGAGCATTTCCGTTGTGTGGTGGCTTGATTCCGTTGTGTTGTGGCTTTATTCCGTTGTGTTGTGGCTCGATTTCGTTGTGTTGTGGCTTTATTCCGTTGTGTTGTGGCTCGATTCTGTTGTGTTGTGTCTCGATTTCGTTGTGTTGTGAACTTATGTTTGCTTTTTTAATTTCGTTGTGTTGTGCACTACTGGGCCACCGTAGTTTGACGCACATACGCATTAAACACACAAACACATTAAACAGCACATGTATCTGTCAAAGCACCTGACAGGGCAAGCCATGTTTAACATTACGCTAATGCATTAGCTTGAAACTTAAACAGAATTCTCATGTTTTGGGCAGCTTGGATCACGTACCTTTCCCGCAGCAGCTCACTCCATTTCCTCCACTATTTTTAGATGCATTTTGTCCATGGAAATGCGTTATTCGGTGCTGTAATTTGACGCGACTGGTGGAAGTTTTCCGTGCACGGTGGGCAGACACAACCATAATGACATACATTGTCGATGATTTTCATTATCGATTATTATCAATTAGTTGTTGCAGCCCTACACAAAAGTTGTGCGAGTGAATGAGAAGTTACTTTGGAGAACACAAATTTTTTGCAAGAGAATGCAAAAGTTGTGTGAGCGAATGAAAAGTTTCTTCGGGGAAAGCAATATTTTTGCAAAAGAACACAAAAGTTGTGAGAACGAATGAAAAGTTTCTCTGGGAACACAGGTTTTTTGCAAGAGAACCCAAAAGTTGTGCGAACAAATGCAGTTTCTTGGGCGAACGTAAAATCTACAAGAGAACGCAAAGGTTTTGCGAGCGAATGCAAAAGCATTGAAATATGGAGAATGTGATGTGGGAGGAAATACATTCTTAAGTTTTAGTGGTAGCTCAAGCATGAGCAACAATATGAGTGATTCTAGTTTTAGTAACGGCTAATTAAAGTTACCTCACACTACAAGTGCACATCTCCTGTTGTGGAAAAACATGGGAGTGGTCAAGACTTAAGCTTGGAGGTTGTAGGTTCAAACCACACAATGGTTGATCCATGAACCATGACCATTGAGCAAGACACTTACACCCAGGATACTCCTTGAGAAAAACGCTGAAGCCTAGGTTGATCCTGTAAGACTATCAGTGTACTAGAAGTTAGTTTGCATAAAATAGGCATAATAAATGCCTAATTACGTTTGATACATTGGCAGGTGACTGTTGGTTGCTGGCAGCCATTGCATCTCTGACTCTGGATAATGAGATTCTTGAACGTGTAGTTCCACCTGGACAGAGTTTTACGGAGGACTATGCCGGCATCTTCCACTTTCAGGTCAGAACATACAAACAAACTGACTCACACTGAAGATCTGGGATTTAAAATCAAATTTAAACCTGGGGAAAAAAGACTGGTTTCAGACTTTTAGACTTCATTAAAGTATTTCTTATGATGCAATATATGATCATATTATAATTTCAGTGATAAGCTACACTGTCAGACTGATGGTGTTGTTCTCATCTCCTCAGTTCTGGCAGTATGGTGAATGGGTGGACGTGGTCATTGATGACCGTTTGCCCACCAGAGATGGGAAGCTGCTGTTTGTTCACTCCGCCGAGGGCTCTGAGTTTTGGAGCGCTCTGCTGGAGAAGGCCTATGCAAAGTGAGTGTGTGTGTTTATTCATCATAAATTACCTGCTACTACTTACCTGAACTGCATTGTTGAACAATATGATACTGAGTCATCCGAAACCCTTGGTAAACATTGTGCCTATTGTACAACCACAGCCTTCAAAACACACAATGTTCATACAACATGTCACATATCCATGACATACTAACCGGTGACGCAGATTTCTACCATATTTTGAAGGGTAAACGGCTCGTATGAAGCTCTGACAGGAGGTTCGACCACTGAGGGTTTTGAGGATTTCACCGGAGGCATCGCTGAGATCTATGAGCTGAGCAAAGCTCCTCCGTACCTGTTTAACCTCATGCAGAAAGCACTGACACTGGGCTCATTACTGGGCTGCTCCATTGATGTAAGTCTTATTCCACTTCTGTTGGCTTTCTTTTTGTTGCATTTTAAGCTGCTATAGCTTCTCTATGGCAATAATAAATAGTGATTAATACATAACAATGTGCAAGTCTTCAGATAAATGTTTCGTTGGAGCTGTGGTCTACTTAACAAACACACTTTAGACACCTAAGCTCTTATTTACGAATATCCAGATTAAAGGATACTTGTGAGACCAAATAATTTGAATGTGCTACAAGGATGTTTTGCAGGTGACTTACTTAAAATACTTTCCACATATGCAAATAGTCTCACCAATATTTAAGGGAGGATTTTGTGTGTGGAAATATGAAATGTTAGTTCACTTGTGGCTCACACTAAATACCAGGAGTTTCAAAAGTGACAATTAATATCATTGCTGTAATAGATAATTAAGGATGCACATATATGAACATTTTGGCTGATAATGATGAAAATACTAATATATAGTATATGTACATGTACATGTAGTAATATATATGTACACACACTGCTGTTCAAAAGTTTAAAATCTAAGATTTTTAATGTTTTTGAAAAAAAGTCTCTTATGCTCATGAAGGATGTTTTTATTTGATCAAAATACAGTAAAACAGCAATATTTAAATAATAGTATTAAAATCAAAATAACAGTTTTCTATTTGAATATATGTTAAAGTCCCCCTGTAGTAAAAATCAAGTTTTTAATATTGTTTATATGTCTGTGGTGTTTTTAATATGCTTTAAGACAAACCATGTGCAAATTCATAAGTCAACACCATTGCTAAGTATTTTGTCTTTAAAACTGCAGTGATCTAAAGACAGTTTCAAAAATACGATTTGAAATCGCTGGTGTTTCTGACATCACACACTCCCATGTAACCAATCATGTCAACGTACTGGCGGGCTTTAACATATCATTAACTATCACCGCTCTGAGCCAAGGGAGTCGTGTAACATTAGCAACACATTATTATCTGTTTGATAACATAGTCAAGCAAATGATGTTACTTACTGTTATGTGTCCGACGTTGTAAAAAGCGATACCATTGTGCAGCGTTTACCTCAGTAAGTTGACCGAGTGGATCACTGAGCTCGTGCGAGTGAGAGGGGGTGGGGCTAATTAGCATATTCCTTTAAAAAACATATAAATATGTCATTTTGGAGTTTTAAGGGATGAAATTATTGACTACGGGGGACTTTAAAATGTAGTTTTTACTCCAGTCTCCAGTCACATGATTCTTCACAAATCATTTTAATATGCTGATTTGATGCTCAAGAAACATTTCTGATTATTATCAATATTGAAACTGTTGTACGGTATAATATTTTTGTTTAGAAATATCTTAGACTATTTTCTATTCTTTGATGAATAGGAAGTTCAAGAATTAACACTTTTGTAACTTTATAAATGTCTTTCTGTTACTTTTGATTTGTTTAATGCATCCTTACTGAATAAAAGTATTCATTTCTTTAAAAGAAATCTTATGGTAGTGCCATTGCTCTCATGTGGGAAATACAGGTTTGAACTAGCTACAGTTTTTACCATTAAAATAATATTTTATTTATTGAGCAGATTACCAGCTCATATGAGACGGAGGCGGTGACGAGTCTGAAGCTGGTGAAGGGTCATGCCTACTCCGTCACGGCCGCAGAGGAGGTCAGATATCGCCACTGATGCTGAAATATGGATTTGATGGGAATAATAAGAAGGAGCACTAATTTTTGTCACCTTACATGCAGGTTCACTTCAGAGGCAATCCGGTTCAACTGGTGCGTATCAGGAACCCGTGGGGTCAGGTGGAGTGGACGGGTGCTTGGAGTGATAAGTGAGTTCCCTAAACAGATCGCACTCCTTCAACATCAGTCTTGAGAGTCCTGTAAAATGTTTCCCATCTCTTCCTCAGTTCCAAAGAATGGGATAGCGTCAAACCAGAGGAGAAAGCGAAACTGGATTATTCAGCTGAAGATGGAGAGTTCTGGTAAGAAAACTTCAGCTCTTTAGCCTTTTAAACCTCAACAACATAACAAATAACTTGACTAATCTTCCTCATCCTGTCAGGATGGCGTATTCTGACTTCATACAGCAGTTCTCGAAGTTGGAGATCTGTAATCTGACTCCAGACACTCTTTCAAGTGACAATGTGAGCCGCTGGAACTACACCCAGTTTGAAGGAAACTGGAGGGTGGGCTCCACCGCAGGGGGCTGCAGGAACAACCCAGGTATATCGAATCAACCTGAATGTGCCTGAAACCAAATTTGGTTTTAAAGTTGTTTTTATTCCACCATCCAATCATTTTGTTTCTCCCCTCCAGCTACATTCTGCTCAAACCCTCAGTTTGTGATCAAGCTGGAGGATGCAGATGATGATCCTTATGATGGCGAAAATGGATGTACGTTCCTTGTGGGTCTTATGCAGAAAGATGGTCGTAAAGACAAGCGGTTTGGACGAGACCTGAACACCATTGGCTTTGCTATCTATAAGGTAATTGGTTACATACAATCAGTAATACCATTGAAACTAGAAACAACTTTACTCTCAACACCAAAAACAACTTCACAACCAACAGTACCACTAACCTTGCAAACACTTTTTCAGCTGTCTTGGTTCTAAAAGTGTCTTTCCAAATCATTTTCTCCATAAAGATTAAAAACAAATTCAAGAAAGATTCATTAACCAAACCAACCTGCTAAGATTAATTGGAAAATTACAGAATTTGATTTGAAACTGTAAAATAGGCCTATTTGAAAATCATTAGTATTAGTTCTTCACCTGTTTGATTACTAAAGATTTTTAGTAATGTTAAAGATTTTTGTGATGTTGAAATATTGATTAAAAACTTCTATGGAGAATGTAATTTTGCTTCCAGAACCGGAACACATTATACAACACATTTTTCCATTAACGTTATTTATTTATTTATTTATTTTATTTTTTTGTGAAAATGTATGAATTTGAACATTGAATAATATAATATTCTTTGATGTTTTTCAGGTTCCAGATGAGGTGTGTATGAGCTCTATATGTTTTTTACATAAGAGTAGCTGGACAACACAAATGTAACCGGTCGTTCTTTCATTTATCCATTACTATGGAGCCCCTGAAGGGGCAAGTTGATGCTAAAAAATGAGATTGAAGGAAAAAACTATATTTCAGTGCCTTTGCATTCCTTGCAAAACTCTCTCCTTTTGGGAGAGAACGCAAAGTTTCTTGGGGGAAAGCAATCCTTTTTCCAGGAGAATGCCAGTTTTCTTGTGGGTACGTAGTCCTTTGGAAGAGAATGCAAAGTTTCTTGGGGGAGCGCAATCCTTCGGGAGAGAATGCAAAATTTCTCAGGGAAACGCAAAATTTCTCTGCGGAGCACACTCCTTTGTTAGAGAACGCAGTTTCTTGGAGGAGCGCAATCCTTTGGGAGAGAACACAATGTTACTCTGGGAACGCAAAGTTTCTTGGAGGAACGCAATCCTTTGGGAGAGAACGCAAAGTTTCTCTGGGGAATGCAAAGTTTCTTGGAGGAGTGCAATCCTTTGGGAGAGAACGCAATGTTTCTCTGGGGAATGCAAAGTTTCTTGGAGGAGAGCAATCCTTTGGGAGAGAATGCAATGTTTCCTGGGGAACGCAATTCTTTGGAAGTTTCTTTTGGGAACACAATCCTTTTTTCGAGAGAACGCAAAGATTATTGGGGGAATGCAATCCTTTGGGAGAGAACGCAAAGTTTCTCTGGGGAATGCAAAGTTTCTTGGAGGAGCGCAATCCTTTGGGAAAGAACGCAAAGTTTCTCTGGGGAATGCAAAGTTTCTTGGAGGAACACAATCCTTTGGGAGAGAACGCTAAGTTTCTCTGGGGAATGCAAAGTTTCTTGGAGGAGCGCAATCCTTTGGGAAAGAACTTGGAAGTTTCTTTTGGGAACACAATCCTTTTTTCGAGAGAACTCAAAGATTATTGGGGGAATGCAATACTTTTGGAGAGAACGCATAGTTTCTCTGGGGAATGCAAAGTTTCTTGGAGGAGCGCAATCCTTTGGGAAAGAACGCAAAGTTTCTCTGGGGAATGCAAAGTTTCTTGGAGGAACGCAATCCTTTGGGAGAGAACGCTAAGTTTCTCTGGGGAATGCAAAGTTTCTTGGAGGAGCGCAATCCTTTGGGAAAGAACTTGGAAGTTTCTTTTGGGAACACAATCCTTTTTTCGAGAGAACTCAAAGATTATCGGGGGAATGCAATCCTTTGGGAGAGAACGCAAGTTCTCGTGGGAGCACAATCGTTTTGGAGAGAATGCAAAGTTTCTCTGGGAAACACAAAGTTTACCGGGGAACGCAATTCTTTGGGAGAGTACTCAGAAGTTTTTTGCGGGAACACAATCCTTTTTTCGAGAGAACGCAAAGTTTCTTGGGGGAGTGCAATCCTTTTTTCAAGAGAAACCAGTTTCTCAGAGGAGCGCAATCCTTTGGGAGAGAACGTAAAGTCTCTACGGGGAACACAATCCTTTGGGAGAGAATGCAAAAGTTTTGTGAGCAAATGCAAAAGCATTGAAATATAATTGTCCATTCCATCTTACATTTTTTCCATCACCATACATTTATATGGAACAACCTTTTCAAGTTTTCAGATATATTCAGAATTTTATCCATCTGTGTTTGTGTTGCAGTTAAAGGGTCGCAACAATATTCAACTCGGTCCTGATGTACTGCTGCGTCAGCGGTCCGTTGCAGGGAGCAACACCTTCATCAATCTGCGAGAGATAAGCGAGCGCTTCAAACTGCTTCCTGGTGAATACGTCATCATCCCCTCCACTTTTGAGCCGCATCGCAAGGGAAGCTTCGTACTCCGTGTGTTCACAGAGAAAGAGGCTGCTGCCAGGTTAGTTTCAAGTGTGTAAAAATCATGGGTTTAAATAGTTCTAGTCTTAGACCACATGGTGGCATGCTGCACAGGTTCTGTTTTGTCTACTCTAGAGTTGATAGTAACACTAAAACATCTGTTTGCTCTGTGTTTGTCTGACAAATAAATCATAACAAATAAATCATAATTGTTCTTTAAACATTCTTGTATTTGCACCCAAATGCATGATGGATGTAATTCTGACTCTCGTCCCTGCAGCCCGATGGATGCAGAGATCAGTGCAGATATAAAAAAGGTGAATTTCATTTATCATTTACAAACATAGCGTGTTTACATATGTATATTTATTTATTTATTTCATTTTAAGAACACTTTTTTCTTTTCCAGCAATACATATCCGAGAGTGATGTGGACCCACATTTCAAACACCTTTTCAATAAGGTTGCTGGAAACGTAAGTCACATGACATCATTTTCAGTTTTGGGTCATTATCAAAAATTATATATTTTCCCAGTATGCATGATCTTGTCTTTTCTCTGCAGGACTCAGAAGTATCTGTGACTGAACTACAGCAGATCCTGGACAGTGTTATCTCGAAACGTAGGAAAAGACTTTTAGTCACATAAATATATAGATTAAAAAAAGCCCCTTGAAATGATTTAACAATCGGTTCTGTTCTGTTCATTCTCACAATGTTTTGTGGTATTTCACACAGGAACTGATCTGAAGACAGATGGATTCAGTATGGAAACCTGTCGCCAGATTATCAGCCTGCTAGATGTATCCTTACCTCACTGGATGATATGAATAGATAGTTTTTATCAGCCAAACCTTTTTGTCCCTAAATATTTTCTTGAAGTACCCCCTGAGATTTTAACTTATATTTCAATAATTCTTATATTCTTAAATTTCAACACATTCGCATGTTCACGTTTCTGTGATGTCAGATGACTATTTCCATTTCTGATTATTTTCATATGTCTTTTTTTTTTTTTTTTTTTTAAATATAGTTTTTGTTAGTGTTATTTTGATTAAAAATATTTTTTTATTTTGATTGTGTGATTTTTCATTTAATTATTAGCTTTTCATCAACTCACAATATGCCTGCAATGTGCAAATCTCATTTTGGAATTTAAAACACGGATTATCTAAATGTTTTAAGGGTGCTTTAAGATTCTCAACACTAGCATTCTTCCATTGTACGACTGCAGCAAACAAATTAATCATCATAATCCTGCTATAACCTTTGACCTCAGTTCAGAGAGATGGCAGTGGCAAACTTGGCCTTGTGGAGTTTCACGCACTGTGGACAAAGATCCAGAAATATTTGGTATAATATTTCAGATCAATTTTGGTATAATATTTCAGATCAATTCTTCATTTTTAGTGATGTTTATTAATGAATGTGGATTTTCTGTCGTACCTCACCAGGAAATTTTTAAGAACCGTGATACAGACAACTCGGGCACTATGAGTTCCCATGAGATGAGAGATGCCGTGAAAGAAGCAGGTAATGAGTCTATGGTTAGACAGTGAATTAAGAATACATTTCTTCTAAAAGTGTGTAATAGCATATAGATCATAATATAGAGTGAAGTAATGCTTGTATGTATTTTCCTCTACAGGGTTCCAGCTGAACAACGAAGTACTTCAGGTGATAATTTCACGTTATGCCAATCAGCAGTACGCCATTGACTTTGATTGCTTCGTCAGCTGCCTGATTCGCCTGGAGATGCTCTTCAGTAAGTTTTACTGGAGATTATCCAGAATGTTTTAAATTACTGGAAATAAATAGAATTATGACAGTTTGTTTATAAGTGTTTAACTATAACGTTTTCACCTGTGCTCTACACAGAAATGTTTAAAACGTTCGATAAGAAGAACACCGGGAAAATCGAGCTGGATATCCTGCAGGTGATGCGCAAGTGTGACCATGGACATTGATTTCTGTATCTACTCAATGTAGCGTTATCATTTACAGATGTGTTGTTTTGTGTTGCAGTGGCTCTGCTTGGCTCTCAGTTGAAAATCCACTTACCGTAATTGCACCAGAAGTCCATTCATTTCCTGCAGTTAAACTAAGGAGGACACAGCAGATCAGGAATACACTAAAGGGGGGTTGCTTGAAAAAAATCAACTATACGGGTATTAGCTAAACTTTGAATTGCTTTCAAAATGCAATTTGTTTATGGTGCTTATCTGCTGAAAATAAAAACATTTGCAATAATAAAGATGACTGAATCACATTTTTCATATTTACAAAGTCCTGTTTACAAATAATTACCATAGTTTCCACCAAAATAACATAGTACATTGTTTCTAAACTAATAACTCAGCCCAGTGGCCCAGATCTGAATTAAAGACAAGGGGCCACACATGAGCCATAACTGGCCCGTGTCTCAGCCAACTACTAACCCATAACTGGCCCATAACTAAAGGTTTGATTATTGGTACTCATTCTAAGCCTTAAGTAAACCAGAACCCCCAAAACTGAGCCGCACTTGAGCTTTATCTACTGTTAAAGGGGACCTATAATGCCCCTTTTACAAGATGTAGTATAAATCTCTGGTGTCCCCAGAATGTGTCTGTGAAATTTCAGCTCAAAATACCCAACAGATCATTTATTATAGCTTGTCAAATTTGCCCCTATTTGGGTGTGAGCAAAAACACACCATTTTTGTGTGTCCCTTTAAATGCAAATGAGCTGCTGCTCCCGGCCACTTTCCAAAAGAGGGCAGAGCTTTAAAAGCCTTAGCTTCAGTTGCTCAACAACAACAAAGCTGGAGAATCTCACACAGCCAAAATGACTATTGTCAGTAACGGTGTTCAGCCTTACACTGTTCAAACCAGAGTTGACACTGATGGAGAGACTCAGGAAGAAGTTACAACTTTTAGAATGCAACTGGACGTTTCTGAATGGTTAGTGGATACATGCACTGTATGTAGTTGCTGTGGAGTTGATTCAACTCATCAACTAGCACGTGCCGTCATGTTAATCTTTTGTGCAAATCCAGCATTGAATTGACTCTTGTTTGTGAAGCAGTCTGGCCTAAAATGACGGCATGGCAACAACACTCTACTACAACAACTCTTCCTCTTCTCTAAAGCAGCCCAACATGGCCTCACCCCCTTTGTCGCATGTTTCCGGGGGCAGGGAAACTTGTTGTAGTCCCTGTTGTAGTCCTTAAACAGCAAATTATTTAAAAGAAAATATCTCACATTGCATTGAACTTTGTATATGTTGTTTAAGTTCCAACAGCAACATTACACACTAATTAAAGTTAAAAAAAAAAATCATAATAAACCACCCTTAAAGGTCCCGTTTTTCGTGTTTTTTTGAAGCTTTGATTGTGTTTATAGTGTGCAATATAACATGTGTTCATGTTTCGCGTGTAAAAAAACACAGTATTTTTCACATAATTTACTTATCTGTATACGGCTGTTTCCACTGTCATAAAAACGGGCTGATGACTTCCTTGTTCTATGAAGTCCCTCCTTCAGAAATACGTAACGAGTTCTGATTGTGCCAGCGGTTCCTGTGTTGTGATTGGACAGCAGCTTGCCCGGAAAGGTCACGCCTCTTACCATAAAGTGGAGATGCACGCACTCAGTGTTATTGTAAACATGTCTTTAATTTTACCCTATCAATTTGAGCCGGAATCAGACCCGGACAAACACACTCTACAAACGCAACTCTTGTGTATTCCTGTGGGCGGAGGTTAGTCAAAAAACTGTTTTAGTGACGTCATTAAAGAAGGAAGTAGAGGGATGTAGTAGGGCTGGACGATTAATCGAAAAGTAATCGAAACCGAAATTCAGAACCTCTAACCGACGTAATTTTCCCATGTCGGTTATTTCGTTTTTTTAATCCTGTTAATACTTCCCCCTTAAAAACATAACTGCGTGTGTAGCCACGTGACTCCGCCCAGTCCAGTCAGTGGCATAAAAGCAAAACATGGAGGTGAACGCCGGTTCAACACATAGTGATGGCGCGCGAGCGGTGAGCCTTGCGTCTTGACTAAACTTTGTCAGTTGTATTTGTTTTATGGTTTGGACATTCAAGCGATTAGACGATCGGATGTGTATTATTATATCGAGCTACCGCGCTCGCATAGATATATACATATATCTATGCCGCGCTCGCACAGCTGCATGTGGCACGAACACTCATACAAACAGCTGAGCAAAACGTGAAGATCGCGTGCACACAGAGGAACGCAGAAACTTGTTGTCAGCGCTGTCCTGTGATTTATCACTAAAATAGCTTAGAAACTCAAAAGTTATAGCATCTATTTTTTATACTTTTGAAGGAACTATTTACAACCCACAGCTTCACAATTAATAGAGAGACGGTATGACTAATTCACACACGCAATCACTACTGGTACTGTGCTAATTTATCTTTATCTGATTTACAACGAGCAGAAACCTGTAAGAAATGTTACAAACCATAGATAAAATAACTGCTGATAGTGAGCTATGATGTCAGATCACTCTTTCAACAGGAAAAAAAATATCCCACCTTAATAGTCAATCATAGGCTAATTACAGTACAAACCTTGTCAGTGAACTATGAGGGCAAAAAAAAAAAAAAAAAAAATCAGAAATAAAATAATCGTTCATTAATCGTAATCGAGGTCAAATGTTCAATTAATCGAGGTTTTGATTTTAGGCCATAATCGTCCAGCCCTAGGATGTAGTCCAAACTGGCCGTTCGATGTAGGCGACTTCTGTTAAATAAAATGTCTCGCTTGGCATTGAACTTTGAGCTTTAAAATTTTACAGATTTTATTTATACTCTAACAACAACATTACACACTAACTAAAGTTTGAAACATGGGATCACGAAGAACGGGACCTTTAAGTGATGGCGTAGTCATCATTTAGTGGCCTGATTCACTGATACTAGAGTCTAATCTCTAATTTCACATGCCAATACTACTGCAGAAATTCCTGCAGTGACAGATTGCACAATATCACAAGACTAAATCATGTGAAATGAACTGCTAATGTACTCAGAGATCTGACTTTAAGTGATATCAATGAATCAGGCCACGTAATGATGACGATATCATCACCAGTATGTGAACTTCATCTGATAAAATTCTCTCCTGCATTTTTTTTTTTACCTTAACAAACGTGTATCAGAAACACCCACAGTTAAAGCAGGAAAAGAAAAACTTATGTTAACAAGTCAAGTGTCAAGAGCTCAACTAAAACAAACGCTTTGCTTTTAGTTTGTTAGAAAATGTATGTATTATTTAAAATAATTTATAAAGGACTTATGGTTTACAAAAAGCCCACTTCTTCTTATATTTTGTTATTTCACTAATAAAATAAATAATTGCATAATGTAGGGCTATTTTTTTAATATTACTTTTTTACATCTCAAAATGTGATTCTAAAAACAAAAACACAACAAAACAAAACAAATAGGCTACACAAATTTTCATCGCCGTTTTTTTTTTTTTCTAGTAATACAGGTTTATAAATACTTAAAAAATATTCTTGAATAAATATAACAAAAAAAAAATACAAATAAAAATAAACATGAAGAATTGTCCATAAAATGTGCAAATCCTAATTAATTGCAAATCATTTCAGATAGATTTCCAATTTGAACAGTCCACTTACACTCCAACTCATTTAGAGCAGTTTCACAATAAAACAGGATAGTTTATAACGCATGGTAAACATTTAATATAGTAACCTCTCAGTACCATAATAGGCCTATATCAAAATATTAGCATCCATAATGCCACCACAGTAGCATATTTTTGCAAGATAATTTTTTAAGAATTACCTGTCACACGTTTAGTCTGAAGATTCTGAAGCTGGCTTTTTTTCTTTTTTTTTCTTGTAATACAGGTTTCTAAATATTTAAAAAATAATCTTGAATAAATATATATATATAAAAAAAAAAACATAAAGAATTGTCCATAAAATTCACCTCTTTTTTTTTTTTTTTTTTTACCTCTAACTATCATAATAATCATAAGATTTTTTTTTTTTTTTTTTTTTTTTTAAGGATACTTCTTTAATTTTGTTAGTGATACAAAATTTGTTTGCCATTTTCCATGGCTTTGTCCCAGTTATGTGTAAAAAGTTGTCATGACATTAAATGCGTTTTTATGCGTTCATCAATTTTAAGGTGGTGACCTTTAGCTTGTAAATTATGTTTTACGCCGATAATATGTAGTGAAATCATATAGGCAAATCCCATAGTTAGATTAATGCAAAACAATATAGGCCGATAGAAAAGGTTTTTTTTTTCACACTGCCCTACTGACAAAAGGCTAGTAACGCCCCCTGGCCTCGCCCTCTACATTTACCATGTTGTGAGCTAAGATGTGCTGTTTGTTGTGACGGACGTGCAGAGATGTCAGGAATTGCGGCGAAGCTCCAGCAAAACAGGGCGCGAGCAGCGGGCATCGGTACCAACGCTCAAGCGGTCAAATTCCTCAATCAGGACTATGAAGCGCTCAAGCGAGAGTGTCTGGAGTGCGGACGCTTATTTCAGGATGACATGTTTGAAGCCAATACATCTGCGCTCGGGTTCAAGGAACTGGGACCAAACTCATCTAAAGTGCGCGGGGTTGAGTGGCTGAGACCAAAGGTGGGTGTAATACAAATCGTTTTATATTTAAAATATTTAATTAAGCATTATGGTCTAAACATTATGGTCTATATATATATATATATTTTATTTATTTTTTTTTATTTTTTTTTCAGTATTCATACCCATAGTGACACATACTGTACATTCTTCTCAGTCCAAGTTCACTTCTTTTCTTACTCTTTTGCTCTAGGCCATCTTACCTTGCTCATCTTGATTAGTTGTTCTGTGTTCAGTAATTACTCTGAAGCTTCCTGAATTTGGGTTCACCATCATTTGTTTTTGAGGCACTATGATCAGGAAGCTGCACTTGTAGTTATTATAGGTCAGTCAGATCATTGTAAGGTAAATCTGATTTCAGAAAAACAAATGCATATCAGTGTTTTACTGTGTTTTCAAACATCATCCAGGCAGCCAAGAAAGAACATAATGTCTACACTAATGACTATGTAAAGCCATTGCATGTTAGTCTTAAATTGACAAACTGCTTCAGTGCAGTTCAGACCTGGAAATTATGGGAACATATACTCCCCCAGCAGCATTATCTCTTTAAATGCTGCATACTTATGCTTTGTGAGCGCCATTATGCATTACTCCTTACCAGAAGCCCTTTTAGAGTCAATTAGAGTGAATATGATCCTTACAGCTGGTATGATGAGTGGTTATTGTTGTATTCAAGAATGTTGTCAGTTGGACTCACAGCTTTTTTTCATGGGTATTCAAACAATTTTTAGAACAAATATACTGTAGGATATGAGTGATAGGAAAACCTTTGAGATTTCTTGAGCTCTTTGGCTAGGAAACAAGATGCAATTGGTACTTTCCACAAATAGAGTACACTTTCATGTCCATATAGGCTACTTCAGAAAACTCCCATATTTTTTTGTAAAAACTATTAACATTTATTAGACAAACTAATTATATAACAAACCTAGCATAAAAAGTAGCTTGTCCATCAAAGCTTATGACCTTGATAGTATCCAACAGTTAAAATCTAACAAACATATAATACATTTGACAATGAGTTGAATATCTCAAAGAAAAAAAACCATAAATTTTTTCAACCCTGTTATCGCATGATTTGCCCCATTATAGAAAATGTAACATTCAATAAAATCAAAACACCCAAGAAGAAACATCATTTGGACCCTTCCCATGGTAGGAGGACAAAATAATCTAATTTTTATTGTAATAACCATTCAGCCCTGTTACTCTGGTTGTTGTAATGAAAATTATCAAGTAAATATCTTTCTTTAAGGTTAATCAATAACTAGGCTATACACCAACAAAATAACCTCAAGATTTCTTGCTCGTACTGAGTTATGTTTTTTGATTGAGCTAATTTTGCAGCCCTGTTACTGCATTTGCCCCTGTAATAGAAAATATAACTTAAACTTGTAACCCCCAAGAAGAAACATTATTTGGACCCTTCCAATGTCGGGAAGACAAATAACTTCATTTTCATTGTCAATTTTTACACAAATTTCAGTGTTGACTGCTCAACCATTCAACCCTGTTTCTCAGATTATTGTAATAACAATAATCAAGCAAATATGCTTCTTATGGTAAATACAGGTTAATCGGTAACTACAAATCAATAAAATAACCAGAAAAGCATCTACTGAGTTATGTGTTATTTAAGCAAATTTTGCAACCCTGTTACTGCATTTCCTCCGTTATAGAAAATGTAACTTAAAATTGTGACCCTGAAGAGGAAATATGTTTTGAACACTTCCAGTGGCTGGAAGACAAAATAACTTCATTTTCAGTGTCAGTTTTTACACAAATTTCAGAGTTGACTGCTTAACAGCATTCATCCCTGTTACTCAGATTATTGTAAAAAAAAAAAAGATTGAGCAAATATATGTTTTTAATTTATGGTAAATAAAGGTTCAAACAGTAACTACAAATGACCACAAAATCTCTAGCTCCTACTGAGTTATGTGTTATTTAATCTAATTGTGCAACTCTGTACTGTAAGTACTGACCTGTACTTCCCCCCTGTTATGGATAACTAGTTTTTAAACAAATTTCAGAGTTGACTGCTCAACCATTCAACCCCGTTACTCAGGTTATTGTAATAAAAATGAGCAAGAAAATATTAAAACAACCACAAAATATCTAGCTTCTACTGAATTATATGTTATTTAAGCTAAATTTTCCAACCCTGTTACTTGGCCCTATTTTGTATATTGTATGGAAAGGACCATGTGTTTGATCATGTTGGTTCAGCAATTAACTCATCTCTTGTTAAGGTAAACCTGTGATTCATGTTTCTGGAATGTGTTTTGTCATCCAGCAACTGACGTCCAACCCAACGTTCATTAGTGGAGGAGCGACTAGAACTGACATCTGCCAGGGTGCTTTGGGTGAGTCCATTTACCTGTAATATTAGCCCATTGTTGAGCTGGTGAAACTTTAGAAATGTTGATAACAAAAGATGTTTTACAGAACTGTCCCATATAGAATGGCCATCAGAAGTCAGCCACTGAAATACTGAGACACAATAGCAGTTTTTCTGGTTGAGGGAGTTTCTTTGAAGGGCGGATAGAGGACATTGAAAATCATCAAAATTGTAAAGGGAAACACCCTGTTTGAACACACTAATTCATTCTGATCCCTTTTTTATATTATTAGAATGTCTGTTTCTCATATCTGGGAATTTTATTAATTGCATATGTTCTTAAAGAACCATTCTGAAAATGACTACCAGGCTGTGGAATGGAATTCCTGTTGTAAAATATGGAAAAAGCAAAACCTGTCTAGGTTACAACTCTTATTCCCAAACAAACACATATACACACCCTGCCAAACCTGCTTTACTCCATACAACCCAAACACGGGTGTGCTTTTATCCTTTCCTGGTTAAAACGCAACTGTTTTCTCTCATGCAAACATGTCCTAGGGGTCTTCAGTTTTCCACTGTAGCTGAAAATGTTTGGTACGAGCCCTGATCAGAATCACAATCACTTTTTGAAGAGTTTTTGATGCCATTGACTTTACTGGCTATAAAGGAAACGTCCGTGATGCAAATGAGTTTGCAAAGTGAGTAGGAAAAATAGGACAGGTGTTGTCCTGAAGCTTGGCAGAGCAACTTAAAGCATAGGTTTATAGGTAGTTATGTTTTACCAATGATATAGTAGGATGTCACTGTTGAAGTTTTGCTTACAATAGTCAGTTGTAGGTAACGTGATACAATGCAGTAAATCAGCTCATTTAGATTTGAACACAAAATTATACCACATTTTCCTACTGGTTTCCCAGGTGACTGTTGGCTTCTAGCTGCCATCGCTTCTCTTACCCTGAACCAGGACGTGTTCGCCCGTGTGGTCCCACCTGGTCAGACCTTTGACGGTGACTATGCTGGAATATTTCATTTCCAGGTTAATAGCCTCTCGTTCACTTAAAAGCCAGCCAACCAAAAATATTACAAATAGTATGAATGATATTTTGCGTTTTTATGGCCACTACCAATACAGATTATTTTAATGTTTAAGTGCCTGCTAACCGATTATTGTTTTCTTTGTTTTTTTGACATAATATTAATAACATACTTATACAAATATTTACTTATTTCATTATTTTCTTATTAATTTATTTCTTTGCAGTATTACTGTTGTTGTAATGTATGCAAAGTTGTCTTCCGATCTAAAAGTCAGGTTTATTTTCATTGTTATTTTGGGCTCATTATTAAGCTATTTAATTTCCTTTATTTAACCAGGGGAAGTCATATTGAGACTATAGTCTCTTTTTCAAGCTATACATTTCTCTGTTAAAAATTAAATGGATTACCATACATTCAGAAACAGCATTGCTGTAATATTTAATTGGCATTTTGTCAAACATTAACCATAACCATCATGTCATTCCAAACCCGTAAGACTTTCGTTCATCTTCAAAACACAAATGAAGATATTTTAAATGAAATCTGAGAGATTCCTGTCCCTCAAATGACAGCCTATGCAACTACCACATTGTGGCTTTAAAAAGTTCATAAAGAGATTGTAAAGTCCACATTTTCTGAAGCGACACGATTGCTTTATTTGATAATCAGATTGAATTTCGGCTTTTTTTTTTCACATATTAACATTAATTATCGAACATAAACAGAAGCTCAACTGAACCTGCTTGACACTCGAGAGCAAACCTCTTGCAGAAGCTCAAACATGATGCATAACACAAGAATGAACCTCAGTGTCTCGCACATCAAGCAAACATGCTTGAGCTTCCGTTTACCAGATCTGATGTGTGCGCTGATAAATGTTTATATGTGAACAAAAGGTGAAATTCAAAGTTATATGGTAGTTCTCAGTTCTCAATCTCTCAGATTTCATCAAAAATATCTTCACTGGTTTGGAATGACATGAGGGTGAGTAATTAATGACAGAATTTTCATTTTTGGGTGAACTGACTCTTTAATGCTTACATACATTGACTGTCTCTTCAGTTCTGGCAGTATGGTGAATGGGTGGACGTGGTCATTGACGACCGTCTGCCGGCAAGAAAAGGAGAGTTGCTGTTCGTCCACTCCGCCGAGGGCTCTGAGTTTTGGAGCGCTCTGCTGGAAAAAGCCTACGCAAAGTGAGTGTTTGCTTATCAGCTCGGTAGATTAAAAGTCCTCAAACACTTCCTTGGAAATAATAGTGAAAAACGACTTCCTTGTCCTCAGGCTGAACGGCTCATATGAAGCTCTCTCTGGTGGCACCACCACAGAGGGTTTTGAGGATTTCACAGGAGGCATCGCTGAGGTCCATGAATTGGCGAAAGCAGGTCCAAATCTCTTCAAAACCATCCAGAAGGCTTTGAGCTGGGGCTCACTGCTGGGCTGCTCAATTGATGTGAGAAACTTCATATTTATGTGTGTTCAATTGTTGAACCTTGTAATTACTAGCAGTTTGTAACCGGATCTGTTGTGCAACCGTCAGTGAACTATAATAAACAGTCGTGTGTAACCGGTTCTGTTGTGTAATGTTTTATTTCGGTTTGCATTAGATCACAAGCTCTGCTGATTCAGAGGCAATTACTAGTCAGAAACTGGTGAAAGGACACGCCTACTCACTTACAGGAGCCGAAGAGGTTAGTGTTGACTAGTATTTTAAAATTTATATTTTATTGGTTTGCTTAGATCATAAATGTTACCTGGTGTCTGCACAGGTGGAGTACAGGGGCGAGTTAACCAAACTGGTCCGGATCAGGAACCCCTGGGGGCAGGTGGAGTGGACTGGACCCTGGAGTGATGGGTGGGTAAGCCTTTGTTGGCTTCAAAACACATCTGCAAATTGTTTAAAGCTATAATTCTGAGATATGTTTGAGGTTACGCAGGTGGTGTTGCAGAATGTAACCACACCCACCTGTGGCTCCTATCAAACATGTTGTCTGGGAGAGACCTGAGTTGCTATGGGAACTCTGTTTAAGCCCTTAGGTGTAGGAAGAACAGGTTCAGTGCCACCCATCCTTCTTGTCACGCAGTGTATGCCTAACAAACGCAATAAAGCTGTTCCTCGTTTCACAAAAAAATCTACAGATTTTGAACATGCTTAACCTATTCACACTTAACCTATTCATATTATATATATATATATATATATATATATATATATATATATATATATATATATATATATATATATATATATAGTGTTGTATTATATATTGTAATATATATATAAGAAATTAAGCAAGGATGCATTAAATTCATCACAACTGACAGTAAAGATATTTTATATTTTAAAATAAATGCTGTTCTTTTGAACTTTCTATTCATCAAATAATCTTGAAAAATGTTTCTTGAGCAGCAAATCAACATATTTGATTTCTGAAGGATCATGTGACATTGAAGACGGGAGTAATAATTCTGAAAATTCAGCTTTGCATTACAGGAATAAATTATATTTTGTAATATATTCAAATAGAAAACAGTTATTTTAAATTGCAATAATATCTCACAATATTGCAGTCTTTACTCTATTTATGATCAAATAATTGCAGTCTTGGTGAGAGTAAGAGATGTTTTTCAGAAAATAAATATATCTTACAGACCCCAAAACCTTGAACAGCAAATTTAACAGCAAATTAACCTTTAATAACCTGGAAATTCACTGAATGTCATGTGATTGGCCTGTAGGTCTACAGAATGGCGTCAGATCAGTGACAGTGACCGTGAGAAACTGAACTCCAAAGCAGAAGATGGAGAGTTCTGGTAATCTGCGAATGTTTTATTTATTCATTTTTTTTCTACATCTTTATTTAGCATTTTTCCTACATTTTAGTTAAGGTGTTTTGCTTTCTAAGATCACTGATAGAATATTTATCTGTATCCCAGGATGTCATACTCTGATTTCCTGCGTCATTACTCACGGGTGGAGATCTGTAATCTGACCCCTGATGCTCTCACAGATGAGAGCGTCAATAAGTGGGCGCTGTCCAAGTTTGATGGCAACTGGAGGAATGGATCTACTGCTGGAGGCTGCAGGAACTTTCCAAGTAATTAAATTATATTAAAGAAAAAATATTATATTAAAGTAAATATTTTACAAAGAATATATTAAATATCATCTAAAAGCAAAAAAACAAAATAATAAACAAAGATAAAAATAAAAACACCAATCAAAAGCAACAGCACAAAACAAAACAAAACAAAACAAAAGAATAGTAAACAAAAACAGCACAAAACAGAAGTATAATAAACAAAAACAACAGCACAGAACAGAAGTATAATAAACAAAAACAACTGCACAAAACAAAAGTGTACTAAACAAAAACAACAGCACAAGACAAAAGTATACTAAACAAAAACAACAGCAAAACACTGTCACCCTGCATGGTTGTGGGAAACACACGCGGACGATGGAGATTCAAAGACTTTAATGGCAAATGTAGGAGATCAATACATAAGGCACAACACAGACAATACAGCGACGTGAAACAATGACGTGCTACAATGACGTATAACAGAGATGAGAACTGACCGAGACTGAGGGAATATATACAAGTCAAACAAAGGGGCAAACAAGGCTAATTAATAGGACACACCTGGGACTAATGAACTCAAATCAGGGAAACCAAGGGAACAAACTAGTGGAGGGAAAACTGAACAAAAGAACACAGGAAAACATACACAGAACACTGACAAAAACAAAACAGAAGTCAACTAAACAAAAACAACCACACAAAACAAAATTATTCTAAAGAAAAACAACAGCACAAAACAAAACAAAAGGATAGTACACAAAAACAACCTCACAAAACAAAAGTATACTAAACAAAAACAACTGCACAAAACAAAACAAGTATACTAAACAGAAACAACAGCACAAAACAAAACAGAAGTATATTAAACAAAAACAACTCAAAACAAAAGTATACTTAACAAAAACACAAAAGTATACTAAACAAAAACAACAATACAAAACAAAAGGGTTACACTTTATTTTAAGGTGTCATTGTTACCGTGTAGTTATATATTTAAGTACAGATTAATATTATTTAACAACATGTACTTATTATAGGGTTAGGGTAGGATAAGGGTTTGGTTGAGAGTTAGTTGCATGTAATTATGCATAATTTACTGTTATTACTATGGTAAGTACATGTAACATATGTAACAAGGACACTGTAAAATAAAGTGTTACCAAAAGGATAGTAAACAAAAAACAGCAATAAATATCAAAACAAAAAAATACTAAACAAAAGCAGCATTTTTGTTTAATATTACTATTTATTACAACAAAAGCCATATTGTTTGCCCTTCGTTTTGTTCCCGGCAGACTCGTTCTGGATGAACCCTCAGTTTTTGATCAAGCTGGAGGAGGAGGATGATGATCCAGCTGATAATGAAGTGGGATGCAGCTTCGTTGTGGGTCTGATCCAGAAGAACCGTCGCAAAATGAGAAAGGTCGGAGAGGACATGCACACCATTGGCTTCGCCATCTATGAGGTGAGCAGTTTGAAGCACATTCACACAGACAGACAGATCTTATTCTGGCCAAGAACTGTCAGAAGTGATAAGAATTATTTTACAAACATAAAATAAATTATAAATATCTATATCTCTCTTATTGTCATCCACAGGTTCCTCAAGAGGTATGGACTGCTCATACTAAAGCACAAAATGTCCAGAAATACAGTACAAATTCCACTAGTGTCTTCATCTGATCCTCTTAAAGAGATATTTCACCTCAAAATTAACACCAATATCAAATTCCTATTGAAACATTCTGTTGTAGTTTGTCGGGAAGAGGAACGTCCATCTGGATCGTAACTTCTTCGTGCGACATGCCTCAGCGGCCCGCTCCGAGACCTTCATCAACCTGCGGGAGGTGTGCTCTCGATTCTGTCTGCCCCCCGGCGAGTATCTCATCGTGCCATCCACCTTTGAGCCCAACAAAGATGGAGACTTCTGCGTGCGCGTCTTCTCTGAAAAACAGGCAGAGTTCCAGTGAGTTCCTGGACAGATTCTGGCCCACAATAAGTAGATTAGTCCTAATGAAAAGTTTATGTCTCCTCACTGAAATGTGTTTGTTTTTTTAGAGAGCTTGATGACCCTGTCAAGTGCAATGTTCCAGAGGTATATTTCTCCACCATGTCCAATATGAATATAATACTGTATTATGACATAAACATGCATTATTTCAATTTTAATCTTGCAGATTGATGTGAAAGAGAGTGATATTGATAGTCGGTTTAAGAATCTGTTTGGACAGCTTGCTGGGGCCGTGAGTATTACAGGATAATGATTTAATTATGCTATTTTTGTTCATATTAATTTTAATAAAACGTATTCAATCACATTTCCTCCCACAAGGACTGTGAGATCTCACCATTTGAACTGCAAAATATCCTGAACAAAGTGATATCTAAACGTAAGTGGGCCATTTTTACATGCTTTTATATCAGATACAGATTACATTTTTTAAATATATAGTAAATAATTAATTAAATAATATTTTAGAAATATAAAAATTTATAACAATAAATGTAAGTAAATAATAATTTACGTAAAATTGCTGCTGCTGCATGAATAGACATAAATCCTGTAGCAGATCTAGGCAGGTGGAGCTGGGGAGGTGGTGGGTTTCAGAGGAACTCTGATAGCGCTACAGGACTAGCTCACAGCAAACACTGAACCAGTAAATGTTGAGGAAGCAATCTCACTGGCTGCAGGATCAGGATCATCTCTTTTTTTTCATTATTAACCTTTTATAATAACTTTTTTTTAAAGGCAAAGACATTAGAACTGATGGATTTAGTTTGGACACTAGTCGCAACATGGTCAACTTACTGGATGTATCCTTTTGAAGAAATACACAAGATGTGATGGACCAGATGACTCAAAGAACATTTAAACTATGTATTTCTACTCCACTATGCTCTAGCTTTGTCTATTCTATTCTTTCCTTTATTGATGTCTCAGAAAGACGGCAGTGGCAAACTTGGCCTGGTTGAATTTAAGATTCTCTGGACTAAAATTGAGATGTACCTGGTATGTTTTCATGCTTCTATCATTTTCATTATTTGTACAATCCAACTTTAAATGTGGTAGATAGTTATAAAATGTCATAACATTGCAGTCCGTCTGTGTTTGTGTTCTGTCAGGACATCTACTGTAAAATTGATAAGGACAAGTCAGGCACAATGAGCTCTATGGAGATGAGAGAGGCAGTAGAGAAAGCAGGTCAGATGATCTTAAAAGTACAGTTTAAACAAAAATGAAATTCTGTTATCATTTAATCACCCACATGTATTTTTTTTTTTTTGTACAGGCTTCTCTCTGAGCAACCCTCTACACCAGATCCTGGTAGCACGCTACAGCGACTCCAATCTCACCATCGACTTTGACAACTTTGTGGGCTGTATTATGCGTCTTGAATGCATGTTCAGTAAGTGTCCGAATTTTGAATAAAGACTCATATGTAAATTGTGCATTTACATATCTAAATTCTCATTTGCAGAAACATTTAACATGCTGGACAAGGACAAGAATGGCACAGTAGAGCTGAACATGGCGGAGGTTAGTGTCTTAGTGAGAATGTTAGTCATGCGACCAACAGTGAAGCTTCTAGATTGATCTTGAATCGTGGCATGTTTATGAAGGAAAACTTTTTTGTTTCCATTTCCATTTTTGAATTGTACTTTGTGAAAATTTTATTTCACCAAATTATCTCAAAAATAGTCAAAAATGACTATTACTTTATGACTGCAATTCTGATTCACCACACTACTCTTAGAAAAGAAGGTTCAACCCTAGGGTTCTTGACCCTTTATGCCAAAAAGGTTCTTTACAAGGAGAAATGTCTTAAATGATTGAATAATACTTTACGAGCGGCTTAATTAATACAATTTAATCAAAATAAAAAATTAATTAATTAAAACTAAATCCATACAATGATACCATGATGGAACCCCTAAAAGGTTCTATATATGAAGCGCCTGACAGAACCTGATAAGGTTCTATATAGAACCTTTTCTTCTTTCACACCAAGGACGATAACTATAACAATAATGATTAGATAGTTATAGTTCTAAAAATCTTTCTAAATATAAAAGAATAGCAGAGTCCACACAACAACTGTAACGATAACAGCACAGAGAAAAAATATCGTTGGAATCCCTTTCAGAACTTTTTTTTTTTTTTTTTTACAGCTAATGAGTGATAAAAACATTGACAGCCAATCAGAATCCATCCTGCTTTAAAGGGGCAGTGTGTAAATTTTAGCGGCATCTAGCGGTGAGATTGTGAATTGAAATATAGAGAAGCTATGGTGGCCAACAAAGGACAAAACCATTGTCGTCTGAGACAGCAGAGAGTAGTCAGTCAAGTAAATGTGCTCTGTAGATCAGTTTGTCCATTTAGGGCTACTGTAGAAACATGCCGCCGCAAAATGGCGACTCAACATGTAAGGGGATCCGCGGTGTATGTAGATACAAATGGCTCATTCTAAGGTAATAAAAACATAACGGTTCATTATGTAAGGTCTTTATACACCACAGTTATGGATATCATATTGCATTTAAAGTGGCAGATGACAAAACTGCAGCGCATGCTTATAATAAACAGAACAGTATCTTCCACTGGTGTGGACGCTGATATAGTTATCATTTTTGGTGTGATTAGGCCTTAAGAGTGTAGAAATGGAAGGTCAAGTTGAGCGCATTCCATCATGAGATACATTATTCCATCTTTCTATTCAATGCACCATACTGTTAATGTGCATACTGAGCCCAGTATACATATAATATGCTGCAGCAACCATTGGAAAATTATGCTTTGCTCTTCTTTCATTCCCAGTCGTTTGACTGTAAAAATGTATTTTGTCTCCCTCTAGTGGCTGAATTTTTCCATGCTTTGAGGAAAATTAGCAGATTCTGGACCACTGGGAGGAATCAGACCTGCATCAAACTGATCACCATCTTCATATGCTAAATAAATAAATAAATAAATAAATAGGTCCCTGTGCAGTACATAGATTTCATTTATTGGTGGTTTAGCTAGTTTATTATTGCTTATTTTGTTGTACAGTTCATAGAAGGCTATCATAAAACGATAGTACGATAGATGACAAAAATATGTTAGATACAAACAAACCGTTATGTGTGTTTCTTTTCTAAAAATGTAATGGACAAAAATTAATTGTTTAATTTAAGGACTGTTTATGACAGCAGTGGCAGGTATGTGTTTTCTTTCTCTCTCTGTATGTCTACACTGTAAAAAATATATATATATATTTTCATGATTTATCATCAAAATACTTTCTTTTGTCAAATCAACTTAAATAATTAATGTGGTTCAGATAACATAATATTTTGAGTTTCTGTTGATTAAAACAATTGCCTTCATTGTATTAATTCAAATTTTTAATTTCAATTAACTCAAAATTTTAGGGCAACCAGGTAACTTAAATTGAACAAACAATTCTTTTTTACAGTGTATATACACTTCTTTTAAAAACAAACAAACAAACAAGCCTTACTTTATAATACTTACTTTTGAGAGATGAACTAGGGATTTTGAGCAAGTTACAGGCTTTTGCAGGTAATATATTGTGTGGTGCTGTTTATACGAATTGTTTTGAGAAATGCACTTACTGGTTTGCAAATCTTATAGATGATTCAAGAAATATACCAAAGCAACTGAGGAAAAACTGTAAAACTTAAATGCCAATTACAATTTCAACAGATTGTAACATTTTGATTGTAATTACAATAAAAAAATCAAAAAGCCACCCATCCAATCCTCTCTAGGGTCCAGGGACATGCAGAGAGTTCCTCAGGGGCAGGGGCTCAAATGTAAAAAAAAATGTATATATATGTATGTGTGTCAAAAGTTTGGATACATCACTATTTTATGTTTTTGCAAGAAGTCTCATCAAGCCTGCATTTATTTGATCAAAAATACAGAAAAAAAAAACTAATATTGTAAAATATTATTAAAGTTAAAATAATGGTTTTCTGTTTTAACTCAACTATATTTTACTTCAAAATATAATTTATTTCAGCATCATTACTCTAGTCTTCAGTGTCACATGATCCTTCAGAAATCATTCTAATATGCTTATTTATTATCAATGTTGGAAACCGTTGTGCTGCTTAATACTTTTTATAACCTGTGATACTTTTTTTCCGGGACTCCTTGATGAATCAAACGTTAAAAAAGAACAGCATAAATTGTAGGAATAAATTATATTTAAAGTATATTCAAATAGAAAACCATTATTTTAAATTGTAATAATATGTCACGCTATTGCTGTTTTTGATCAAATAAATGCAGGATGAGATTAATTGACTGTTTTTCATGCTGCATAATTATGGTACAAAAATGGTAATATAATAAAGTCCTTTCACGTCACTATTTCGCCAGCATACACTTCACATAATAGGCTTGTAGGTGGCACTTGGGATTCATTAATGATAGTTTCATCAACTAGTAAACGGTGTATCCATGGGCGAGGCTAGCCCCTTTTTAGGGGTGCTTCAGCACCCCTAAAAAGGAGCTCAGCACCCCTAAAACTTCGAGTAAGAAATGTTATTCTAAAATTTTTGTTCGTCTTTTACAAGGTTAAATAATGTCCAAAACATACTCTGTAGATTGTGGTTTAAAATGCATGTGTTAAGGATGAAAATGAAAACATCCCCCTTAGCAAATTATGTCATCCTCTTCTCTTCTTCTACTTCTCCTCTGTACCTGCACCGCTCAGCACGACCGATTCCGATTCCGAAACCATATCGGTGAGTAGCCTACTGGAGTCAGTATAAAAAAAATATCCCCCCTGGGTGATGCTACTCCTCAAACCACCAACAGAGCATATAAAATACCAAAAATATAAATCTTTTTTTAAAACATCGCCAAGTAAAACGCTGCGTTTATATAGAACTGTCTCTTTACGACCACAACAAACGGGACACTTTTCAGACGCGCGTTCCGACCTCGCCTCAGTGCCAGGCGCAAGTCAAACGAGCGCGGAAAAGGTGCAGGTGACGACGAGGGAGCTTCAGTTGAACAACAGTGAACTGCAGTCAGATGAGATGTTGTCAGGCTATGTCGGTAAAACTCAGAAAAATGAACACGACTGTCCAATCAGCCGTTATACTGTGCCCGTGGCGCGCACTCAAGAATTGCATGCGCAAATGCGCCGGCGCGTGCTGCATAATTACTTTATTATAGCTTAAATAAAGCGCAAAAGAAACTACGAGCAATGACCGTCGTTGTTCTGTTGTAAGTTAAGTCATGAAATTACCAAACATGCGATTAAAGCTGCCTCAAAACTGTGCAGGCATGTATTTGTTGACATGGTTTTAAAGCTATTGTTATCCAATTTGTTGGCCTTAAAACGTCTTAAAATGCACATATGTACACCAGGGAAATCTAAATTTTCTCGGGGGAGCATGCCCCCGAACCACCTTAGCATACTACATTTTCTGACCTCGGTAATTAAAACCCGGCTTATTCTATCTAATGAAATCTGAGGTAAACGTGCATTTCTCCAAATGTGCGCACTTTTGGACTAAAAGTTTTGTGTGTATGCACTGTGATAAAAAATAAATGGGACCAAACACGATTGAATTTGTGTCTCGTTATTCAATTAATAACTAGGCTAAAAAAAATGAATGAATCAATGTTAAAATGATAAAGTTATTTTTCAATAGACATATTTTTTGTTTTTGTGTGAAAAGAGGGTGGGTGGTGGCAGTGGGGCTCATTGGGTGCTCAGCACCCCTAAAGCTCTGACCCTAGAATCGCCCCTGGGTGTATCAATATACATAAATACGCTAAATGAAATGAACACTACTTACTTACCATTAACGCGGCTTTTGGTGCTGCATGGTTGTAGTCAGTTTACATTCATTTCGTCAGCGACGCAATTTGATTTGTGAGTCATTCTACGAAACGGATTTGGGTCCGCAACGTTTGATCAGATGCATAAGGCACAAAAAATGTCCCAAAGTCTGTTTCCAAAGCTTAAAATTATTAATTCAAGTGTTCTTTTTAACATGATATATGATAAAATGCTTTTTTTTTTTTTTTGAAGATTATTAGCATACTATTTTTAATCATTTGTCATTATTACATAGCCAAATTCACTTGTCCGTGTTAACCAACATGACATTTGCATCTAAAATATCACCAAATAAGTTATATATTTTTTTCAAACATACTATTTTCAGGATTATATGTAGCTTGCTCAGCTTCATCTGCCGGTTTATGCTTCGCTCTTCATAGCTCTGCTGCCGCCATGTTTCCAACACCTGGCCCCGCCTTGACGCAGTGATTGACAGGGCGGGGCGGGGACGTGATCGGCTCGAAATGCATTTTCAAATCCACATTGAATTTTGCTACATTCATTGCGGGACATTTCATGAAAATGCAATAAAGAAAAATAACATTTAAATGATCATTTTGCGACAATTTTTGCTTGAACGTGTTAAACATATATAATAATTTCATTTTAATTTTGCAACTTATAAAGCATTAAAATATATGTTTAAATTATATGTTAACAGTAGTGTAGGAAATGGCAAATGTAAATTATATTATTGAATTTGAATTATCATTTTGGTCCAAACATTGCGTATGGAAAATGTAAATTTAAATACAGAAATGCATTGCCATTTTACATATTGCATATTACATTTCAAACTGAAAATTGCTACACATAAGCTTCCATAGGTGAGAAGCCACTCAGAACTATCATAAATGACCTGCAGAGGGCAGCAGATGAGATCTGATTAGAGGTCCGCACAGGCCCGGCCCGTACCCGAGATCGTTTGACCCGACCCGAACCCGAGCATTACTGTTATATCTGTTATAACCTGTTAACCCTGTTAACAATCCATTGCTATAGAGATGTACCATTCTTGCTATCATAAGTCAAGACAGCTTTGTAAGACTTACACTGCACGTGACCGCTGAGCTATTTATTGGTTGAATGACAAGATCATACCATACAACGTTTAAATAGACAGAAACATCTAATTTCTAAGTAGTAGAAAAGACGCACAGAGGTCATTTGCATGCTATGTTTTTCCAAGTTTTCTTGATCTGTCAGTGTAATGAAAACGAGTTTAAGCAACATGAGCGAGAGTTAGAGACAAAGAGCATTTAGGCCACGCCCACAGCGGGGGTGGGGGTGGGGTGTAAAGACAATCCAACCCTCTCCATTTACTTTGTATTGTGTGAAGCTGCTTCCTTGTCATTTCTTCCTTCTAACAAAAAACAGAACAAAAAACCCAGGCTGAAAAACCCAAGGAGGCAGCTTCGCGCAATACAAAGTCAATGGAGAGGGTTAGATTTCCTGCATGACATTAGGCTCATTTGAGATGTCCCTTTCAAGAAAAGTCTGTTCACTCGGCGGCCATATTTGCATCGCCTCTGGGCAGCTATTTCAGGCGTCCAAGACCTAGGCTACGTTCCAGTTCGTTTTTTAAATGCCCTTCCCTCGCTAACTTCCCTCAGTCTCGTTGACTCGGATATACGTCATTGCTTATGTAGCATGAGTGCCCACTACTGGCGGAACCTTTGCAATGGGCTAAGCCCTTGATCACTTGGAATCTGCAATGGAGCTGATTTATTATTTATTTTTTCCCCTTACAAAATTGTTTAATGCAGTATTCTACATGCATATATGTGTATTTTAAATATTTAAAAAATTAATTAATATATCATAGAGTTGTTTGTGGTGGGTAAATTAAATGCGATATGTGGTGACGTCACGATCGTGTTGCATTGTGGGTTATGGAGCTGCCTGAAGTGTACATATGAAGTAGACAGTAGGGTCTGTCCATATAAACTTCCCTCGTCCACTTCACAAAGTGGAACACACTTCAAACTGGCGGCAGGGATTCCCCCGAGGGGAAGTGCTTAGGGAAGTTTGCGAGTGCGTGTCTAAAACTGGAGTGGAACGCAGCCCAAGTCCTACCTATTTGAATGACGGAATCCTGAAATCTCAAACACTACTTGGCGAACTCCCAATTAAATTATTTCAAATCAGCAACAAAATCTGACATGAACTGTTCCATAAATGTTGTTTCCTATGCTAGCATAGCATTAAAACAGCTTATTTTTCAGGCTAGACATGCAGTCCTATGCTGGTCCTATTTTTTTACCAAAGCAGCTGATATTGCCATAGCAACTAGTGGACTGCGACTCGCTTTCACCACAAAATGGTGGAAACGCAGGGCCGCTGCTGGGCGCTGGTGTTGCAATGGAATGTTCTATTGAGTTTCGCTCCTTGTTAGTGTATTCTTTGGCTGAGCCCTCAAGTCTGCGAGCTACGCAGACGACTTTACCTGGCATTCAAAACGTCATTATGTCACGAAAGTGCGGACTCAGAGGAAGACCACAAGGGTTTAGGGTGCCATTTGGGACCGGGCCTTTCTATATCTATGGGCTGAGATGTTACACAAGGGCAGTGACTGTAACATCGAGCGTATTTTGCAGTATTAAACATGTATTTATACCGACTTCATCAGGCTCTGAAAATTCTTCAAAAAGAACACAATGAATGGCCTTCTCAGCTGCCATAGTTGCAACTCTTGTGTCATCAGAACAGGGTGTTCAACGCACCACCATTTAAAAAAAAAAAAGTTTCTAAAGTTTAAAAAATTCAAATTCAAATCTGTATAAAATGGCACTTACTATTCAATTCTGTTAAATGACACTTGTCAATAATTCAAATTTACACAATTCAAATTCAGATCATTTTGTCATATTTCTGGTGACCGGTCTTTCTTACAAAACTAGTTCAGGAGTGTTTGCTTTGTAGCTGCTCTCACAAAGAGGTAATTCCCTTTTACCTGTTGACAGTAACAGACATTTAGGCATACCAATGTTTAAACACCACCGCCGGGCCAAACCATTCTCATTAATTATTTGATATTTCCATGAATAACTGAGCTGATAACAATTTACTAACATACTCTAACAAGTCCACTGGAGGCCAGTTGTAGTTGAGAACCCGTGTGTATGGAGTCAAATTAATGCCTTAAAGTTTTGCACAAAAATAAAGTTTTGCAAAACACAAAAAAGAACTGAGCAATAAAAAAAATGTTTTGCAAGCAAAAATAAAGAATTGCAAAGGAAAAATAAAGTATTGAGCAGAAAAAAATAAGTTTTGCAAACAAAAATAATAAATTGCAAAATAAAATAAAGTAGTGCAAAAATAAAAATATAATCAATCACAAAAATCAATGACAGCTGAAATCCTATTTTATCTTTGCCACATATTTTTCATGCTCAAACCTACTAAATCATTTGCAACACTCATTTTATTCTGCGTTTCAGTCAAGCGTGTGCTCACGATACCGGTTTTCTTTTGCGCTGCACTTTTCTGCGCAGATCTCTTTATGGCACTGGTTTGACGTGGGGGTGGAGTCAAGAAACGGGGGCACGCCCCCGCAAAATACATTGGAGGGAAGCGTAATCGGCAACAGGTGAAATAATTCTTTGACATGGTTAAAAATAATGAATGGTTTGTTTTTGTTGGTTTGTTTAGCATTATGTTGTCGCCGATTACGACCCCCTCCAATGCTTTTCTTATAGTAATATGATCCGTTGCGCTCTGTCTCACTGCCTGTGTCCACTTGTGTATCCTTAAACATTCGTTTTTTGGGGTCGACAGCTTATAAAAACTTATTTCTGGGTTTTTTAGCTTGTTAGCTGTACACCTTGTCACACAGCAGCTTTTAGGCATTGTTCTGTTTTTTGTAATGAGTCAGAAAAGACAAGGCGGCAGCCTGGAGACGGTTGGATTGTTTTTCCCCGGTGGTTTTCAGATTAATAAATAAATGCGCTCTGTCTCTATCATAGACAGTAAAAGAAATGGACACAGCGACCCCATTGGAACTCAATTGAGACAAGTGAAGCCCATTTTTAGCGATTTTTAGCACTTCCGTTTCTGACGCGCAGACTCAAACTAAGCTTGATGACGTCTGCAACCTGTCTGACAGATGTAAATCTTCTAGTAGCTGTGCGTGAAAACTGCCATCGTTAATCTTGCAGAGACAGCGAGCTTGAGCGGGGAGTTCTTTGGCGTGAGTAAGCAGGAGTAAGTATTCTGATTAATTATTTTGTATAGTATTTTAAAATGTAACGCCAGTACGCCATCTCTCTTGACATCTCCCCGATTGCCTGCGAGCTTCTCCTCCTGTCTGTACGGTAATTTCTCTACTGTGCGACAGAGAGTAGAGTGGTTATGACGCAATCGTTAGCCTATTTTTACAAAAACTGTATCTACGGGGCCATAATGTAACATAGAAGGTAATGGAGCCCTTTATACATTGTCGTGTATCTTTAGAAATAAATAATGGACAAATGGAGTCTTTAAACGCCTCAGATGTAAAGTTATTCACTGTCAAAGTGACGCCAAAATGAATGGGAGTCAATGGGGATGCTAACGCAAGTGAAGTTCTGCTACAAGATGGCGGCACCCGGCCGACTTCAACTTCCGGTCGACTTCCTTGGGCACTGGTCTCTATGCTTGATCTGTTCTGTTCCGATCTACGTCTCCTGCCAATGACGTTTTCGCGGGGGCGTGCCCCCGTTTCTTGACTCCACCCCCACGTGAAACCAGTGCCATAAAGAGAACCGCGCAGAAAAGTGCAGCGCAAAAGAAAACCGGTATCGTGAGCACACGCTTGACTGAAACGCAAAATAAAATGAGTGTTGCAAATGATTTAGTAGGTTTGAGCATGAAAAATATGTGGCAAAGATAAAATAGGATTACAGCTGTCATTGAATTTTGTAATTGATTATATTTTTATTTTTGCACTACTTTATTTTATTTTGCAATTTATTATTTTTGTTTGCAAAACTTATTTTTTTCTGCTCAATACTTTATTTTTCCTTTGCAATTCTTTATTTTTGTTTGCAAAACATTTTTTTATTGCTCAATTCTTTTTTGTGTTTTGCAAAACTTTATTTTTGTGCAAAACTTTAAGGCATTAATTTGACTCCATACGTGTGCAGTTTATTTAAAACGTGAACAGATACAAAATAAACAGAACTAAGCAATGACCTGAGCAAACCTGAAACTCGGCTTGAGCATGAACAAGAAAACAAACTAAACAGCAGTTACCCAAAACAAAGCTAGACATAAGACAATGGTAACATGAGAGCTATATATACACAAGAACTAAGGAGATAAGAAAAAACTGAACAGTAACAATGAACCAATCAAAACGTGACACATAAGACAATAGGAACCAATCGGAATATGACATGACAGGATCACAAAACGGGATAAGGGAATCACATAACAAACAGTAACCATGATTATGAAAACTACAAAATAAAAGACAGAAAAACATAAACGTAAACGTAAACCAAAACCCAAAACCAAACATGATGCATACAAACCTGAAACACGGTGGAAAATTAAATCAGACTGATCAGAATCAAACAGTCCAGATAGCAAACATTTAGTTTCTTCATCAATTAAATGATGGCCATGAAGTACTTTAAGTAGTTTAAAACATCTTGAAGGTCTTTTTTTTTTTAAAAGGTTTAATTATTTAGTAAAAATATTTCAGAGTCAGCTACTTTTCTAGGTGGATGAATGTCTGGTTATATAAATCCTGTGGGAGTTTCCATGTAGGTTTATATGACCCATGAGTTGAAGGAAATTCAAATTAGCACAGGCTATTCAGACAGCGATTGTTCAGAAAAAGATTTGATCATGTAAGTTAATACTTCATATTTAAAGTTACCATGAAATCGAAACTGACAATTCTCATTTTTGATGGAATATTGCAGAGTTTATAATTATGGGTTTCGCGTTTCATGACACCTGCAGTTCCACTAATGCTCATAAATCTGTATTTTTTTAAACAGTAAAAACTCTTTTCATGTAGACGCAATGTTATATTGTGTCATGTTTATCAAAATAAAACTAATAAAAAACATAGACCCCACATTAATGATATTTAAATAGTATAGGCTTATGTTGTACTTTATTCTTGTGCAAACAGATGCTGTATTAAGCAGTACATGAAGTATTAAAGGGTTAGTTCACCCAAAAATGAAAATAATGACATTAATTACTCACCCTCATGTCATTCTACAGCCATAAGACCTTCGTTTATCTTCGGAACACAAATTAAGATATTGTTGATGAAATCCGATGGCTCAGTGCGGCCTCTATTGAGAGCAAAGCCATTCAAACTCTCAAGGTCCATAAAGGTACTAAAAACATTAAAACAGTTCATGTGAGTTCAGTGGTTCTATTTTAATATAGCGATAAGAATACTTTTTGTGCGCCAAAAAAATAAATAAATTACGAATTATCAACAATATCTATATGGGCCGATTTCAAAACACTGCTTCATGAAGCTTATGAGCTTTATGAATCTTTTGTTTCATTTAGTGATTCGGACGCTCCGATTCATTGATTCGATTCGTAAAGCTCCGAAGTGGTGTTTTGAAATCGGCCCATATAGATATTGTTAAAAGAAAAGTTATTTTGTTTTTTTGGCGCACAAAAGTATTTTTGGCGCTTTATAATATTAACAACTGAACTCACATGAAAGTATGCAGCGCCGATCAAAATCTGGAAAAAAAATTCTAACCAGAAAGCATTGGTTCATTCAGGCGGCAGCCGATATTTGCAGCGCCGCATGAAGTCAAACAAGCCTACTATCTCATCCCTGATGACGTGTTTACTGCCGTGAGGGCAGGACAACCTCTCACTCACATGAGACTGACTAACAGCAAACCACAATCATTCAATCAATTCCAAACAATTAGACAAAATCAAGTCGGGCTCTACATTTGTTCTTGTTCGACAAACATTTGATCTTGTTCGACAAGCTGTTTCACTCGGATATTCGTCACAGTTGGAAGAAAAGATTATCGCAACTTCCGACATTGATAGTGATTTAGTTTAATCTTTTTAACATTTATTCTAATGCTTTCAATTGCGAGATAGACCTCCGTTGTAAAGTGCATTACTGTAAAATATAGTTTACAAGAAATCGTTTTTTTGTTTGTTTTTACAAATGAAGAATGAGTCTAGAATACTGAAAAAATGTTTTACAGTTTTCAGTTAATGCTGATTTAAATAAAATTACATCATTTTTTTACTTAAGTAAAAATTATTGTATTACAGGATTGAAAATCTACTAACATTACCATTGAGAATAATGGGAATTACAAACAAACAAAAAACTCAAATGTTAAACAGACATATTAAGAGTAATTTCTTCTTTATTTTTCTCTGTCAAGCATGACATAGGTGAGGTTGAAAATACACATTTATTTGCAGGAAATCCTTTTACATGTTTTTATATGTAATACTTGTGTCATTGTTCCTGAGCAGGATATGTTCATGATGCAAATGGTTTCACTTGAAACAAATGAAATGCTTACACACACACACACACACACACACACACACACACACACACACACAAAAGGAATGATTTAATTTTGTAAACTGATGTAAAGTGAACCCGTACACCAAGTTAACAAGTCTTTTATTGGTTGGGATGTTTCCACCTCAGCATGGTTGGCTGGATGAATGAATATCTAACCAATAAGAAGTCATCTGATTTGTGTTTGCCGTAAGTACTGCTATCAGTCCAGAATAGTAACAACGATTGTACTGCGGTGGATTCACCACAAACTGTTCCATATTTGGTGGTTTGATAGGGACGATACCCAGACGCTCCAAACACATTCCAAGATATGCATCCTCAATATATATGGGCTTAATATGCTTTGATTCCTGTAGGAGCTTTTGTGGGAGGTCCATTGAAATAATGTAACACATGCCCAGAGGATATGGAGGATATGTATTTTTGGAGTACACGTCATATGGCAGGAAAAACTTGTTGGACGGGTCTCGTATGACAGGGCTTTCGTACCACACTAACCCAGTCATATAGTTGCCTTGTATTGTGTTCAGACTCACAAGCATATTTATTAGGTTGTTCATGTTGAGCAGCACGTCTCCGTCCACTTTCATCGCGTAGGTTGCCTGTTGACACTTTTTGCTGAGCCATTCCATCATCACCATGGTTTTAATGGTCAGATTCCTGTAGGAATCCTGAAAGTTGCTCTGCAGAAGGTCTTTGTATTGTTGGCTCTCATTCTGGAGTCGCTTCTGCAGCATTTCTTCATCGTTTCCACTGTGTAAGCCCACAAGAAACAGAACCAGCACCACTTTGTCACCAAAAACCTTTTGCTTACCCCACGTTTTCCTGATGCCATTGCGTGCGTCAACATCCCAAGGGGGCACGGGGACAATAACCACCAAATAGGGCTTTTGTTGTTCACATATCTCTGGCTGATCAATGATGAATTTGTATTTTCTGGGGTAAGCAACATAGTACATCCCTGGTTCTTCCTGAAAAAGTTCCTCAGTTGGTTCTTCTGTGTTTGGACTTTTCGCAACAGAGTACATTTTTGTTTCTTTTAACACTTGTAACCAGTTTGGGCTACAAGTGAGATAGATCAGTAAAGAAACTCCAGAAACCAGGAGACAAACCAGTAAAGACTTCTTACAGGACATCTGAGTGAACGAGGCACAGCTGAAAGAGCACAAAAAGAGACTGGGTCATATTTTAAAATGAAAAAGTATTTGTTGCAAATATCATTATAATTCATGCATACCATTGCATTTTAGGGAAGTGCCACATGATATTTTACATCCTGAACTAATCTTGCCTTGTCATAAAAATTTCAAATTACCTGATATTTTAAGAAACTAAGTGACCTCGACACATAGTCATGAGGGTCTGCAGGTGTCACACCCCCAAACTTTATCTTCTGAAGGCAGACATAAGACTGCAAGGTGTTAAGCAGTAAACTTACTCCTGCATGTGAGATGATGGCTGAAATTCAATGCCTCTCATTAAAAACTCAAGGTTTCGAGTATGACGACATAGACCTTATTCACAGCAGAGCCATCTTTGATTTTTAAAGGGAATGAAAGCGAGGATGTGAAGGATAGACATACATCTCTTCAGTGGGTTGTACTGTTAATGTGTTTTTGGATTGTTCTGAAGACGAAACACTCCAAAAATATATTTCCAAGAAATTTCAGTAGAGAAAAAACTCCAGACAATGTGAGCTGTGGAAAATTATAAGTGATCTAGGACATTTATACAGCTTTACACAGGGGATAGATACCATTGAAAACACACTAAGTCTATCTCTCAACGCCTCGCCTTCATACCTGTCATGGTGCTGCTCCAAATAAGATCTATAGGGTGAATACAGGTAAAGTGAGACATTTTCTCATACAGGGTTATTCCGTGTCAAATCAAACAAATTTTGGAAACTTCCCCATCTCTTTGTTGCTTTATGTTGAAGAAAGTGAAATGTGTGACACACACACAAGCATGCAAATTTCATGCAAATTTGAACACCTATAACCTTTACTGTCAAAGTGGGACATTTAGTACTTTTAAATATTAGTTGTAGTCCAGGTGATGTAATTTTTTTTTCTTTCATTTTTTCATAAAAGCATGAAATTTGGTAAACTTGTACAGTTTGGGGCCCTGAACATTTTCAGAAATGAAGCCATCACAAAAACACCTCATGGTCACCATGGCGAGCATTTTACTTTCCGCCATAACCAAATTATGTATTTTGCATCATATCTTCAAGGATTACAATGATACCATTTAAAACATCATAAACTTTTTAGGTGAATAGTTAATGGTGAATTCAGTGATGCGAGAAGGAAATCAGTTTCTGAGAACCTAGACAAGACCTCACCATTTGACTGAAAACTGGCTAGATCGCAAAATGATCATGACAGAAGTGAACATTTGGCCTTTACTTAAAGACTTTAGATTCAAACATCAATGTTTGACCGATGTTTTACAATAAAAAAATGTCACAGTAACAGTAATTTATTAATTTGTGTTAGGAGTTCACATCATTCATGCTGAATCAAACTGGTTTTTACCATTTCACATAAAAGAAAACACATACCTATTCAGTTGCACCTGCTGCTTCCATTTATTTACGATCACAAGAATGCACAAAACAATTCCAAACAATTCTGTGGAAGTGTTGACCACAATGGTCTCCGGTCGCTTGGGTCCACCCAGACTGAGATAGCATATTTGGTGCCACCTCAAGTGTTTGTCCCCAACAACATCTTCCTTGGTACACTGCTCTTTTGAGGTGCTTGCACCAGTGCATCCTTATGCCTGGCTCACACTACAGGAGTTTTTAAATCCTAACCGAATATGAAATCTGGTTGCAGCACACACATAAGGAGAATCTTCACAGATTTTATTCTCACAAATCTCAAACATGCACACACTACAAGATTTGAAATTTGTAGCGCAGCACACACTACAGGATATTATTAAGGTTATCATACCCAGAAGAGCACCTCATGTGATTTCATTGGGAAGTGGAAGTAAACATATTTGTCGCTGACATAAACAGGTATGTTTACATTTGCCAGCACCTTTCTACACTCACCCGGTATGTTCAAAACCAAAGCGATTTCTCCTTAGCTTGTCTCTTTGTCCGTACGGTTGTGTCATGTTTTTGAAGACGTGTTATTCAAGGAGTTGTGTTGTTGCAACACTTCAATGCGCCGTTCCGCCATCTCCACTGTCCAACGGACCCATACAGCAGCTGGTTTTGTGGCCGCAATTTCAAAAGCACTCTCATTCACTTCTCTCATTGGCTGTTGTTAAAGAACTGACGTAATCTTCCCGATTTAAAATCCTAAATATCAAACGTGTTTGATATGATCAGGGCGGCCCCGATTTGTGTGAGAGCAGATCGGGAGGTGCAAGATTCAATCTGTGAACGCCTCACATTACCAGATAATCTGCGCCAAACATCGGAGCCGATTGAGGTCCTCGACAAGATTTTTTCGCTGATTCTCAGGAGGGGAAAATCGGGCATAAATCAGGCATAATTCGGACTAAAACCCCATTGAAGGCCTCTGTTGTCATGTCATCTGCAGTCCAGGTATCTCCTGCTGTCTTCTTGCCCGTGGTTGCAAATGTAGATGCTGTGTCACAGCCAGTGAGGGCATGGAACACAGGAAGAGCCTTGGATTTGTCAGGACTTGGCAGTCTCATGGGCAGGTATGTAGTTCTTGCCAGTACCGAATGCCACCCACATCTCCTCAGTGTCCAGCTCTGACACATATGTAATGGCTAGGACCATGACATCTGTGTCCACAGTGCACAGGGTGATCATTTTAAATCTTTTGCTTGTTGAATCTGCCACATAGAGTAGCATTCTTGTATCTGCCTCTTCATGCATGCAAGAGGCAATCTGATTTGATTCTTGTGCAGGCCAGTGTGCCATAACAGAAACTGAGGACTTTCTTGGGTAACACTTTATTTTACAGTGTCATTGTTACATATGTTACATGAAGTTACTCCAGTAATAACTATAAATTATGCATAATTACCCTAAACCAAATCAAACCCTAATCCTAACCCTATGGTAAGTAAATGTAGTTACTAAATATTACTCAGTGCTTAAATGTATAATTGCAGTGTAACAAATAAAGCGAAACACTTTCTTGCAGTCTCAAGGTACACCAGTTGTCAATGGTGATTAGCAGGTAGTCTTGTTCTGGTTGTAGGCCCATGTCATCAGGATATGGAGATTACTGGCAGTTATAAATCCAAGGCCCTTCCTGTGTTCTGTGCCTTCACTGGCTGTGACACAGTATCTGCATTTGCAACCAGGGGCACGAAGATAGCATGGGATACCTGGAATCGAGATTACATGACAACAGAGGCCAAATCCCCCCAACTAATGCTGAGTTCAGACTGCACGATTTTCAAAGCAGTCGGGTCACTGTTCTTTTCACACTGCATGACTATCTTGGCCAGCATTCAGTCGCTGCTGTGTTCAAACTGCACGATGGATCGGTGACAGAAGGTTTCACACTGCATGACTTTACAATAGGAAGAATCGCCGACAACTCTGTCTGGCATGCAAACTACGTTTCACAACCAAACACACGCGAGATGTGACAAGGAAACAACGCGACATCACGCGTTCAAGACCGGAGTTCTCACGTGAGACTGGCCCTGCGTCTCAATCAGCTCCCTAGCTCCCTAGGTCGTGAATCAGTATATAATGAAAGTGAATGTGGCTGATACCCTGATCAGTGCCCTGACTATAACAAGGGAGCTGATTGAGACACACGGTGGGATTATTATTAAAAATAGTAGCCCGCAAGAAGCTTGAAATACAAATTGCCTGTGCGCTGATTTGCAGCGAAAACAACATAAAGAAAAGAAGAATATGGAGGAGGAAATGTTTGGGGAGACGTGAAGAACAAGGATTGTGTGTTCTGCAATGACAGTTGGAGCTAAATACATAATTTTTCAATGTGCTGCTGTTGCGGATGGTCAAGCAAATGTTTGTGCTTTGTTTCTGTTTGATAGAATTGTAATGTTTATGTGTACGAAGCCATGCTTGCTTATGTTGTGGTCTATAACTCCTCCCCGATCCCCGCTGCTCTGTATCTTGCTCTCTCATTGGCTGTCGGTCATCGCCGATGTAGTTTTCAGTCAGAACACTTTTCACACAGCAGGATTTTGAATCGCCGACAGGTCCAGATATTTAGCATGCCAAATATCTCACGGGCGTCGGCGACTCGTCGGCGATTCTCTCAGATCGCGTCTTTGCTCATTCACACTGCGTGATTGTCACTCACGTGAACGAGCAGCGATTTGCCTGTGATTTCGGGCATTTGTCTGCGATTTCTCAAAACCTGTCGGCGAGCCAAAATCGGGGCTAAAATTGTGCAGTCTGAACTCGGTTTAAGGATGTACTGGTGGCAACAGACTGGGGTTGGTTGGACCCAAGCATTTGGAGACCATTGTGGTCAACTCTTCCACAACCAAGCCAGACCATCCTTGAAATCTTAAGCTGTGGCTGCAAGAAAGGCTGGCGGTCGACACTGCAAGCTAAGGTTAAGCTTCCTTAAACTTAACAACTCTGTGTCAGTGTGGAAGAAGACTGAAGAATAGGTTCAACAACAACAACAAAACAAACAGATGTTTTGAAGTAAATCTTTGTGTATGACATTCTTAAGGTCATACTGAATATTCTACTCTTTACAGTCACTGTATTGTCAGGGTTTATTAACAAACAGGATTAAGCTTTTGAAACTCTACACAACATGCATTCAACACACATGATATTATAAAGTCTAGCGTAGGTTCTCAGATACTGTGATTTCCTTCTCACATCATTGAATTCACCATTAACTATTCACCTGAACAGTTTATGATGTTTTATATGGTATCATTGTAATCCTTGACCAACATAGGGGTATACATCACCTTTTCTGTGTTATAATATTTGATTCAGAACATATGATACAAAATACATAATTTAGTTATGGCAGAAAGTAAAATGGTCGCCATGTTTTTGTGATGGCTCTTTTTTTGAAAATGTTCAGGGCCCCAAACTGTTCAAGTCTACCAAATTTCATGCTTTTGTGAAAAAGTGAACATTTCACCCCAAACTTTGCACATATCATTTGGACTGTTCATATATTGATATTTTACAAATAAACAACGTATTTAGAAGAACAAATGCATAACACAAAAAAGTCAATTCTTACTCAAATATATTATATATATATATATTATATTATATATTATAATATAATATAATAATATAATATTATATTATATTATATCTTTTTAGACTGATTTAACATCTTCCCTAATTGCTGTCTTATTTCCTGGATTCTTAAATGGGTTATTATTAGCAGTAGTAGGCTAGTAGTAGTATGAACGGGTCAATACAATAAGCAAACAAGACATTTTAAGAGCAAATTACACATTACTCATGGAATTAACCATGTAAACTAACTTAGAATTAAGACTTTTTCTTATTTTGACCAAAATTCTGACTTAGGCTAGTACATGTCCGCAAAATCCGCCATTTTCCCATAAATTCTCACATTTTTTAGTTCATTATTAGTTCAAAGCGCTGCTAAAGCCCGCTACTAAAGCTAGACCACATGTTTCTTCATTACTAATGCACACTGTAAAGTACGACAAAGTGCATATGAATCAAACTCTCGAAATGAGGAAAATAAACTTACCTGCTTACATCAGCTGCGGTGGCGGCAGTAACACCTGGGGAACAGCTCTGAATCACGTAGCTATGATACCTGAGGGATGCGTTTCACTCCCCTAACGTTTCGACAACACAATAGCACATTAACATAAACATCCAATAAAGTATACCAATCGATTTTTATGCCAGCATACAGGAGCCTCTATCTGTTTAAACCCACACAACAGGTGTCTGTCTCCTCACCCTATAGCCACACCCGCGATCGAATATCTCTTCCACCTCAGTCTCCTTTTCATTTGTCAAGGTGGGACTCCTGGCTAGTTCTTTTAAATACGTCATTTAAGTGTAAATATGAATCTCTTTAAATTAATATGGGATAGGCTATACTTCGATCACTTTATGCCTTTAAAAAATCGCCTGATTTCTATTAACTAAATTTTACTTTTTTTTTTCTTGACAGCTTGACAGTAGGATAGCCTATCACTTCTTTTTTTTTTTTAAGATAAAAAAAAACTGTAGTATTATATTTGAAATTATATTTGAGCATCAAATTATGTTCATCATTATTAGCGCAATCTTAACAGAATAATCAGAGTTGTCAGTAAATATTTATTTTCATTATCAACAACCACTTAAACAGATTAGATAAAGTCCTGTTTGTTTAGCAGAGCTTTGCTGCCTTCTAGAGGCTATAGAGCAATAGCTGATAGAAAACCCATGTCAAGTTCCTGTTCTGACTCTAAAGGTAGTATGTTGTTCCTCTGTGTGTGTGTGTGTGTGTGTGTGTGTGTGTGTGTGTGTGTATACAGGTTTATATTACATTGTGGCCAAATGGTCCCCATAAGGATAGTTGAAATCACCTATTGTGGGGACCAGTCAGCAGTCCCCATGGGGGAAATGGATTAATAAATGATGTTTTTTGAAAATGTAAAGATGCCAAAAGTTTTATGTGATGGGTATGTTTAGGGGTAGGGTTAGGGGATAGAATATACAGTTTGTACAGCAACCATTACATCTATGGAGAGTCCCTACAAGGATAGTGGACCAGACATGCGAGTGTTTACAGGTTTAATTAACTATACTAATTCAGATGAGTACATTTTCCCTGACTATTATTTCATCTATCAGGCTTAACCAGGTTGAAGGGTTAGTTCACCCAAAAATGACAATTCATTAATTACTCACCTTAAAGCTACTGTCCGCAACTTTTTTTTGTGTTCAAAATTTACAAAAATTATATAATGAGAATGTACAACATGAATCCATTTTCCAAACCGTGTTTTTGTCTTACCCTGAATCATTATGGTACACTTATAATAAGTGTTTATATTCGGACTATTTCAGACCGGACTGGTAGGACCCACCGCAGAGTATCACAACTCGCCATAGACATACACGGAGAAAAGTAGCTCCGGCTACAATGTTCTTCTGCAAGACGCTTGCAGTTCTGTTTATTAACTGCTAGAGGGCCAAAAATCGCGACTGCAGCTTTAATGTCGTTTCAAACCCGTAACTTTTGTTCATCTTCGGAAAAACAAATGAAAATCATTTTAATGTCCCTCCATTGACAGTTTACGCAACTACCACTTTCAAGCCCCAGAAAGGTAGTAAAGACATCATTAATGTGACTATATATATATATATAAAAGTTTTCTATCATTAACCGTCCTAATAAATTGCTGCCTTACACTTCTAAAAGTTCTAAACACAACTTGACCTGATTCTACAGTTTTTATTGTGTGAATTTAAGAATAGTCTCGATCTCTATTAATTAACTTTTCTACTTACCGAGTGGAAAATCGCAATGGACCTTGGGATCGCGATCGCGCCATACGATGACGTCAGCGTTATTAATTTTGAGGATTTTTAATAAATAAATAAACAAGACATTGATTAATCGAACAAAAGCATACATATTTATTTATCAATACCAGAGTCCGATAAAAATACATTATCCTGTGACCAGAAAACGCTTAAACTTCTTACTACACGCACCGTGGAGCGTTGTTAAACTCACCTCTGAATGGTGTTTTACCTGCAGTTGAGCGTTGTTTTGGTTAAACTCACCTCTGAATGATGCTTTACCTGCAATGGGGCGTTGTTAAACTCACCGCTGAATACTGTCGCACACACGATGACCGTTGTTAAACTCACCGTTGTTCATTTTCTGTGAACGCTCCCCCTTTTTCTCAGAGGGCACATTAATATCAGACTGCGAGGGATTTCTTAACATTAAAAACCAGTTGGGTGGCCAGATAAAGATGATATGGGGGCCGCCATTTGACCACACTCGGCATTTATTGTAGCCTTCCTATCTATTCTTATTTATTGTAGTCTCGATCCATCCACAGCAGACAACGGGCTGCGGTGTGTTTACCCAAGACGTCAAATTTCAACGCCGCAGGCTCCGGTTCAGAGTTCCATTGAAGTCTATCGGACTGCCCTGCTCGTTCAAAAATGACGCCAAGGGGGTACCCAGTGCGTTAATATGTGACGCCAAGGGGTCCTGACCAAGCGTCCATATGTGACGAGTTGGGAGTGAGAACGTGTTGCTCCAGTGCATTAACCTTAATCTCAAAGTGACGCGAGTGCTTTGTTTGCACAAAAAACATAATTTACCACATTTACACAATATTAATCTCCAATGCACATTCATGAAAACATCACGACGCATACGTGTTGTGTTGATGCAAAAGCAGACGTTGCGTGAATGAAGTGGTAAATTATGTTATTTGCACATAAAATGGAGGTTAAACCACTGGAGTCACATGGATTACTTTAATGAAGTCTTTACAGGTCTTGCTGTTTTTATTTATTTTTATTTTATTTCATTTATATTCTAGAAGAAGAAATTGGCATGTTTACATTTCGAACATATATATTTTTATGCACTTAAAAAAAAGTCCTGAATGAAATAGTGTTTATTTACATAAGATGTTGTAAAGACAGCGTTGTTTTACATTTCAAATTCATAGGGACAGTGTATCATTCAGGATGCAAATGTATCAAACAATTGTCACACACAGCTATCAGGTAAAACAAACTTTTGTAAAATGAATTAAACTGAACATTTATGTAGATATTTTGCATTCTCAGCAAGGTTTGCTGGATGAGTGGATATCCATCCAATAGGAAATCAGCTGAGTCAGGCTTTCTGTAAGTATTGCTATCAGTTTAGAATAGTAACAGCGATTGAATTGTGGCGGTGGTCTGACTACAAACTGCCCGATATTTGGTGGTTTCTTAGGGGTAATTCCCAAATGCTTCAAGCACATGCCCAGATATGCGTCCTCAATAAAAATAGGTCTGATATGCATTGATATTTGTAGGATCTTCTCTGGCAAGTCCATAGAAAAGATATAACACATTCCCAGAGGATACGGAGGATATCTGGATTTAGGATACACATCGTGAGGGACATAAAACTTGTTGGATGGATCTCTCAAGACACTGTTTCCAAACATAACTAGGCCGGTAATGTAGTTATGTTGTAGTTTATTCAGATTTACAAGCATTTTTATTAGGTTGTTCATATTGAGAAGCACGTCAGCGTCCACTTTCACCGCGTAGGACGCCTGTTGACACTTTCTGCTGAGCCATTCCATCATCACCATGGTTTTGATGGTCAGATTCCTGTAGGAATCCTGGAAGTTGCTCTGCAGAAGGTCTTGGTACTGCTGGCTCTCATTCTGGAGTTTCTCCTGCAGTGTTTCGTTTCCACTTCGCGAGCCCAGAAGAAACAGAACCAGCACCACTCTGTCCCGGACGAGCTCCTCGCTGCCCCATGTTATCCTGATGGCATTACGTGCCTCGAAGTTCTCCGGAGCCACAGGAACGATAACCACCACAAAGGGCTTTTGTTGTTCACATTTCTCTGGTTCGTCGATGATAAATCTATAATTTTGAGGGTAAGCAACATGGTAGTTCCCTAGTTTTCTCGCCACCTTTCTCCACTTTCTTTTTTCGAGGGTAGTAGCAGTGAAATACAGCAATAAAACATTAAGTAGGATGAGGAGACTAACAAGTAGCCAACTCTTACAGAACATCTGAACGAGGCTGGGAAAAAAATTAAACGTTTCAGAGTCAGTCAAGTTTCAAAAAACATGAGGGTGAGTACATGATGACAGAACTATCCTCTTAAATTTAAGTGGGTCCATTGTTGCACAGTTGATAAAATGCAAAAACACTGTGCTTCTATGAGGTAAACAAGCAAATGTCTTTGACCACTGCGCTTAGAGCCTCTAAGGCTTTTCGGCAAAATCATATAAAATTTCCCTGATGCAAATTCAGTATACTTTCTCCCCTCTAAAAATCTGAGATGCCATTTACTCCAAGATGCTTAAAGCCATTACAAAATCAAATCTGTAAAATGTTTGCACATACCTTATCTTGTCTTGAGAGTAACAGCGATACTGAACAGTCGTCGTATCCAGATTGTGCGTCCTCTTGTTTTGTTTTTTTTCCTGACCTATTGGACCTGGCGAGGCTGTCAAGTGGGTCACAGGGAGCTTGCGAAGAATCGTTTTGCTACTCAAAAGGATCATGTTACACCCTTCTCTCAAACATTCTCCTCCATCGGAACGTGTTTTCCATTGTTTCTGATGCCAATTAGCATCTTAAGATAACTCCTAATATTTCAGATGGCTCTAAATATAGTGTTTTTTAATGTCTAAATGTCTTGAAGATCTATGGCATTATAATAGTCTGGAAGCTGCTATCTCGCCACCAACATTATTTGCATGACATGCAAAAGACTAGATGAAGGTTCCAATGTGACCTTGTCAACAATTGAGTATTAAAGTACTGAAAGCAACAACCATCAAATAAAATTAACTTTTTTTCTTAAATCGCTGTTGCTGTGTGATTTGTGGACTGGCTGATGGGCCTAAATTGTGAAATCAGTATTATTTTATTTAAAACATTTATATTTAAAATTGTATTCTAAATATTTATAGTCAACCATAAAAAATTAAAGTCTAATAAAATAAATCGAGATTCAGTTACAAATAAGTCCTGTATATGAAACATAAGAGACATTTACAGATATCACAAAAAAATGACAACATTTTTACAAAATTATTTTATACTTTAATAAATTGAAATGTGAAATCAGAATGACAGCCTCTGTTATAAGGAAGTACACTACTGTAATCACAATTTTGTACCTGGATCCAATTTTATATGCAACATATGGAATATTCACATAGACATAGACATACATCATACATATACACTTTATAAATATTTAATATGTATGTGTGTGTGTGTGTGTATATATATATATATATATATATATATATATACACACACACACACACACATAAAACATAATCTAAAAGGAAAAAATAAGTTAAAATATACATTTAAAAATAACTATTTACTTCATGACCTATACATACAAATAGCCCTTTAAAATTCAGGCAACCAATAAACATTCAAATTTGATTCCTTTTATGTGGGCCTCTTTATGTCCTTCCAGATGTCTATTAGCTGCTGTGGGGATCCCAATATTGTTGTAATGACCCCAAAAAAATCCTCTCGTTTATATTGTCCCATGTAGGTTTTAAACTGTGAAGGGTTTGGGGGGGATGAGGGTGCAACGCCCAACTGTTTCAGACAAGCACCCACATATGCGTCTTCTATGTTAAAGGCCTTTACGACCTTGGAAGCCTCAACTATTTTTTCTGGCAGGTCGTTGGAAAAAACATATCCCATTCCTAGCAGGTACGTGGGGTAGTTCGGTTCGGGGTACAGCTCCTCTGACACGTACCATTTTGAGTTTTGGTTTCTGATGACAGGCCGGTTCCGCATCACCACTCCAGTGATGTAGTTCTGTCTGGGTGTGTCGGGTGCCATTAGGAGGGTCATCAGGTTTTCCAGGTTTAAGAACATGTCAGAATCAACCTTCATACTGAAAGTCGCTTGAGGGCAACGAGTGGCCAGCCAGTCCATGATCACCATCGTCTTTATGGTAAGGTTGAAGTACGAGTCCACAAAGTTGCTCTGCAGTAAGTCTCTGTGTTGTCGGCTCTCTTCCTCCAGCTGCTGTTGAACTTTTTCAGAGTCGGATCCTCCAGTCAAACCCACCAAGAACAGCGTAATCACTGCTTTTCCCTGGACTGTGCTCTCATTCCCCCACGTGCTCCGGATGGCGTTACGAGCTGCAACCTCATTGGGCGCAACAGGAACCATCAAGACCAGGAACGGACTCTGCTTACATTTATCAGGTTCATCCAGGATGAAATGATAATTGCTTGGATGAGCTATGTGATAATGTAGTGAAATGTCTGTGGTTTGTGTAGGCATTTGTGTAGCTGTTTGTTGGACTTGTTGATTAGCTTTGGGTGCGGGTGCAGGTGCTAAAAATATTGTTTGGTTATCACGGCCAGAAGGGAACTCAATAACCATGTAATAGGAGCGTATCTGATTTACCACATTTTTATACAAGGTGTGAGGAGGCACAGCAGACTTGAGAGAGAAATCAGAGAAGTAATTAATGGCAGACAATAAGAATGTCAATGTGAGCAGCAGAATGAATCCTTTTTTAAAGTGACACCCATGTGAGGCTCTTTCCTGAGCCAAACTGCATCTAAGAGAGATAAAAAAACAGTAAAGGTATTCAATGAAATAAATTCCAATGATTTAATTAAGATTTATAATCTTATCAGAACCATACTGGCACAGAGAGGAGAGTTGAATGAATGAACAGAAATTAAAGTGTCTGTATCGATATTGAACAGGTACAGTACCTGTAAAAAATATTAGAATGATTTCTGAAGGATCATGTGACACTGAAGACTGGAGTAATGATGCTGAAAATTCAGCTTTGCATCACAGGAATAAATTACATTTTAAAATATATTCAAATAGAAAACAGTTCTTTTAATTTGTAATAATATTTCTCAATATTTGTTTTTACTGTATTTTTGATTAAATAAAGAGCATAAGAGACCAGTGTTGGGGGTAACGCATTACAAGTAACTTGAGTTACGTAATCAGATTACTTTTTCAAGTAACTAGTAAAGTAACGCATTACTTTTTCAATTTACAACAAAATATCTAAGTTACTTTTTCAAATAAGTAACGCAAGTTACTTTTCACAGTTAATGACTGACAGATCTCCTGTCCCCATATTGAGAGAAACAAAGTGCAGAGGATGTTGTGTGCGCTGTGTAAGCATGATGGTTATTGTAGTTTTAGACTAAATGTGAACATGCATTTACTCATCTCAGTTGCACGAAAACATTCAGTATTCCTCAAAATGAATAAAAACAGTGAAATGCAATCTCAGAATTTCTGCAAACCTGTAATAATAAACTATATTAAATTACACAAATATACTTTATGTATTTAATCTAAATTATTAACCAATGTCTTTACTGCTGACCTTCAATATACCTAATTCAACCAATTAATAAGCAAAAATACTTTAGATTAGATTTAGAAATAAGAACTAGAACTTCCTTCTCCTGTATCTATTCTTCTTTAATCCAGAATGGCAGCACAGCTGAAAGGTTTGTTTGAGCTGCGCCCTCTACTGTACAGGTGTAAATATGCATTTCCTTCAGCCTGAGGCTTATTCATTTCACTTTTGGTGTGAAAGGGCCTTTTTGCCAAAAATAGAACTTTTTTTTGTTGTTATTAAAAAACAAACAAGCAAGCCCAGCCCCGGTGAGAAAAAGTAACGCAAAAGTAATATAACGCATTACTTTTCATAAAAAGTATCGAAGTAACGCATTTAGTTACTTTTTTAGGGAGTAACGCAATATTGTAATGCATTACTTTTAAAAGTAACTTTCCCCAACACTGTAAGAGACATCTTTCAAAAACATAAACATTGTAATGTTTTCCAAACTTTTGACAGGTAGGCTACTGTACATTTACACCAAGTATAAAAATCATGCCCGATTATAAGATACATATCCGAGCTGAAAACATAACATTAATTTGAATTGGTGAATCGTTTCTAAATTTATCGCCTGAACGAACCGATTTTCAAGAATTATGTTTTTCAACGCTACAAATGAGACAGAGGACCATTAAAGGATTAGTCCACTTTTAAATGAAATTTTCCTAATAATTTACTCACCCCCATGTCTTCCAAGATGTTCATGTCTTTCTTTCGTCAGTCGAAAAGAAATTAAGGTTTTTGATGAAAACATTCCAGTATTATTCTCCTTATAGTGGACTTCAAAGGCCTCCAAATGGTTGAAGGTCAAAATTACAGTTTCAGTGCAGCTTCAAAGGGCTTTAAAAGATACCAGACGAGGAATAAGGGTCTTATCTTGTGAAACGATCGGTCATTTTCGAAAAAAAATTCTTCAAAACACTTATGCTGTATGTTCTACGCCTTTCCTATTCAACTTACGAAACAAACACGGCGCCAGTTTTTTTTTTTTCATAAGTTGGTGTAAATGTACAGTAGCCTACCTGTCAAAAGTTTGGAAAACATTACAATGTCTATGTTTTTGAAAGATGTCTCTTATGCTCTTTATTTAATCAAAAATACAGTAAAAACAAATATTGAGAAATATTATTACAAATTAAAAGAACTGTTTTCTATTTGAATATATTTTAAAATGTAATTTATTCCTGTGATGCAAAGCTGAATTTTCAGCATCATTACTCCAGTCTTCAGTGTCACATGATCCTTCAGAAATCATTCTAATATTTTTTACAGGTACTGTACCTGTTCAATATCGATACAGACACTTTAATTTCTGTTCATTCATTCAACTCTCCTCTCTGTGCCAGTATGGTACTGATAAGATTATAAATCTTAATTAAGCGTTTTGAAGAATGCCTTGAACGTACTTCCAGTTTCCGCGATATTTTGTTTTTATAAAGCATATACAGTTGTATTTTTTTTTTCCCGAAAAAGACCGATCGTTTCGCTAGATAAGACCCTTATTCCTCGTCTGGTATCGTTTAAAGCCCTTTGAAGCTGCACTGAAACTGTAATTTTGACCTTCAACCGTCTGGAGGCCATTGAAGTCCACTATAAGGAGAATAACCCTGGAATGTTTTCAACAAAAACTTTAATTTCTTTTCGACTGACGAAAGAAAGACATGAACATCTTGTATGACATGGGGGTGAGTAAATTATCAGGAAAAGTTTATTTAAAAGTGGACTAATCCTTTAAGGTCGGGATGATGAAGTTGTTATTAAAAATGGCGATGTAAACTGGTCCCGTTCTACTCATTATAAACTATAGGCCCACTGAAGTGCCTTGAAACGTTTTCACAACTTTCAAAAAGAGAAAAAACAGAGTGATTTGTAACGGCTGTTAGAAGAGAGAAAGATGTCATTTTTACCGTCACTCCCAAAGCCGGCAGTGTTAACTAGTTTTTTGGGGTTTTTTGTAATTTGATGCAAATGTGATATAATACTAAATATAGTGTTATAAATATATCTACATAAAAAAAAAAAAAAAAATTAAATTAAAAAAAGGAAGAAAGAAAAGAAAATATAAAAAACTTTTTATATTTGGATATTGATGACCGTTAAAACGCGTCATCACAGTCTGTGAAAAAGGTCTTTTGGCGGAAGTGAGCGACTTGAGTGTTTTGAATGCGAATTTTGTCATAGTTTTGGAGCCACTAACTGTAACAATAAGACTATCATATTCATACTAAAAGCCAAAAAACTTAAATTTTGATTTCATGGCACATTTTACCATTGTTCGCTGAATTTTCGCGTTTGAAATCCAGTCATTTTAAAGGGAATTTCGCGTGAGGGAAACATTTTCCACACGGGGAGTTGACAAGCAGAAAGTTAGGCTACTTGGTTTTAAAATGACTTGTGTGTGAGCTGTGCTTCTCGCTACACTATTGACAATTAACAACGAACCTTTTTTGCCTCTAAATTTTAATGCATTTTTGGTAATGTGATCTCTGTCATGTAAGTTACACTCAATAAAGTGAAGAACTTTTAACATTCACGGACCCTTTCCATTGCACAAAAGGCTCTTTATAGTGGAAAAAGTTTATTTTTTATAATTATGTTCTTCACACTAAGAAAAAAAAACTGGATCTTTTAAGAACTTTTAACTTAACTGTTCACTGAAATGTTCTTTTAGGGGAAAAAAAGCTCTTTTATGAAATTACTTCAAAACCCACTTTTTGGAACCTTTATTTTTAATATGTTTAGTATTAAACACTTCTCAACACTGTTACCAGGCAGTATGATTTAACTAAATTACATTTACACATTTAGGGTAGTATAGAGTTATCTTCAGTTCAGCATATTTGTCATATCCATTCGGTTGCAGTTTACAAAATTACCTCACCCAGTGCATTGTTAAAATATTAGATGACTATAAACTGCCCACAGTATTAAATAGACACAAGTTCATGCTTTAAATGAAAGACAAAGGCAAGAGTGAACTCACCTCTTCCAGCCATATCCGTTGGAAAGTTTCACCTCCATGTCTTGGTGTGTGTGTGCATCTGGATTCAGGGCAATCAATGTGGCCCATTTAGCTGAAAACCTGAGCCTTAAAGCTGCCTTAGAATTATAGGTGGCCCCGCCCCCTCCCACCTCATACAGGTGTTTACTGACACTGCGGAAGGGGGTTGGGCTAGTAGGCTGCAATTTCTCCATACATAGTTAATGGAAAGCAGTTCATTTTCTGTCGAAATACTAAAAGCAAATATACTTCTGCTGATTGACGTGTATAAACTAACAAAACATTTACCCCTGTGACAATAAATGTAAAAACTTTTAAAGCGTTAGTTCGCCCCAAAATGAAAATTCTGTCATTACTTACTCACCCTCATGTCGTTCCAAACCCGTAAGACCTTTCTTCATCTTCTGAACACAAATGAAGAACTTTTTGATGAAATCTGACAGCTTTCTGTCCCTCCATAGAACTTGATAACATAAATTTAACATAAATCTGACAACATGAGGGTATTGATTAATGATATTTTTCATTTTGGGGTGAACTAACTCTTTAATCCCCTTTAAATAAATACACTGTACACACTTTGGTCATTGCACTCTTTATTGGACTTATGTGTCACAGTCCTCAATTTTATAAATCTCATTCCGGTCACATTGACAGACGTCCTGTTGTATGGTAAGACTTCATGAGACATTAGCCTCAACGTCAAAAACATGTAAAAAACAAAAAACAAAAAAACATTTACGATAGAAGCCTATTGAACTAAATTTGGTAAAATACACATAAATGAACTGACAATATAATATACATCCAAATGTATTTAATACATTGTATTTCGTCAATAACGACCTTACAACAGAAGGCACTTGGTACTGGTAAAAATATGTTCGATAAAATATCCTGTGCAAATACATTTCATTAAAATACTCAGGCAGGCCGTTACAGGCCATAGTCTTAGCATGTATCCATTGTGCATGGCAGATATCAAATCAGCGTTTGAAATGATCAAATTACATTTAAGTGAAAAAGGTCAGCCATGCATAAAGGTTTAACAATCCACTAGCCACAGAACTTAATAATGGATAAAAGTGGAGTCCAAGTGGACTCATGTCATCATATGACACAGATTTGTCATAGTCGATGTCACGTCTTCGAAAACGTACAAAACATAAACACAGTTGCACCATTAAATGGCTAATAATGAAAATACAAGCTGATGATTACTTATAGCAATCACACATTTTGGCTGACAACATTATTCAAATGTAAATTTTCCTATTTCAGGGTTTCCGCGGGGTCTTAACAAGTCTTAAAAAGTCTAAAATTCTGAACTGTAAATTTAAGGCCTTAAAAAGTCTTAAAAACGGCCAGATTTTCATCCGAGGTCTTAAATTTCATTTAGTCAGGTCTTAATTTTTTTTTACCCATTTCCAGAAACGCTACCTGCTGAAAGTTATTACAAAGTAGCAAAAAAGTAGCGAGTCGTAGTTCTTTCTGGGGTATATTGGTGTTGGTATACGCGGTGATAAAACTACAAATCCCGTGATAAATGCAAAACCTGCCCGCGAAATACGTCTGCGTCTCCTCAGAGTTTGTTAAAGTTCGGCTACGTGTGGAAAATGGGAAAATGTACTTTCAACGAGACATGGCTAGATCACAGCGATTTCTGCTGTTGGTTACCCAGCTCCAGGTACGAGGCTCACTGCAAACTTTGCAAAAAAAAAAAAACAGTTAGGGAGTCTGGGTGTGAAGCGGTGTAAAGGCGCTGGAGTCACACGCCAGAGCGGAGAAACACAAGCTAGCCGCAAAATGCCTTCAGCGGACCAATTAGCCTCACCACTGCCGTCGTCCTCCTCAATGCCTGGTCCCTCCGGTCTCCAGCGCAATATCATCGCAGCTCCGTCGAACAACCTTCGGGGTACTTTTGGATCGACTGACACATCGAAAGCCGAGGTGCTTTGGATACTACACACGGTGACTAAACACCACTCATTTAATAGCAACAGTGAGATTAGCGATCTCTTCCAAGTGATGTTCCCTGATTCAGTAATCGCGAAGACGTTCTCTTGCGGCCCAACAAGATCGCTTATGGCGAGATTTGGATAGGGGGAGTTTATAAAGAGGGAATTGATTCGTACTCTTACCGGGCCGTATGTCGTAATGTTCAATGAAAGCCAAAATCACACACACACACACACACACACACACACACACACACACACACACACACACACACACACACACACACATATCAGATAATCCATGTTAGATAGATAGATACTGTAATTATCCCGAGGTAACTATCTATCTATCTAAAATGGATTATCTGGTGTGAGTGTGTGTGTGTGCACGCTAACGTACATTGGTTGTTACATGGGTTGGAGTAGCCTGTTCAATCTTTATTAGGCTATTAATATGCTGTTTTGTAATGTAAATAAATATGAGATGAAATCTATTCTATTTGAGGGCAAGTTTGTTTTAGCCTATTTTCATTTTGGGCCTAAGGCTTTGGGCATTTGGCACATTGATGTGTGTGGAAGGTTACTAATGTGACTGCTTTATCTGTAAATTAAATTAATGCTTTTTCAATGACTGAATTCATTGAAATAAAATGTTTTTCCAGAATTTCTTTGATTTTAATATTTTTGGTAATGCGTCGTGTAGGTCTTAAATTTCAATCTTTATGGTCTTAAAATGTCTTAAAAAGGTCTTAAATTTGACTTACTGAAACCTGCATAAACCCTGCTATTTGTCCTGAATTGGTTCATTTTTGGATGAGAGAGATGTACTGGTATCAAAATTTATGAATAAGACACACATGTGATTTCTATCAACTAGTTGGTTTGATACACACACTACAATAGGGACCATGTCATTTGTATTTTATTTTAATTTACAAAAATTAATCTTTTTAAAAGATATTTAACTGTGAATGCTCATTACACCGTAATTTTCCAGTTTAGATTATGTTTGCTTTCTTCTAACACTATTTAACGGTTAATTTAATGTTAACAACAGTAATCCTTTAATAACACTTTTAGAAGTGATGATTATTTATTTTTCATACTGTACATTATAATGTTGTGATGCCTAAAGTCTCTTGATTGATTTTAATGTTTTATTTTTCATGTAATGTATTTTTTAAAGGAACATATCCGGCCTGCTCATTGTACTGGTTGTGGAACAAAAGTGAGTGGTTTAGTACACACTGCATTGTTAGCTCACAGCAGTATTCTATAGATGTGTGTGATATAAAGATGTGTATGCTTTTTACATCGCATCCTGTTCACTTTGTTTGGCCACTGTGAGTCAAAGCAGTTGCCAGTAATCTCCAAGAGACTAATCTGGACAAATCAAGGAGCATATTATGAACTATGAAGCTCTGCCCACTAGGCATATCTCATCAGACATTCTGACGTCTTTGATGACGTAATGTTTTATAATGTACACAGATGGTTCGTGAATATCAGTCGCCGTGTCAGGAAGTACTGAAAAATCAATATTTGAATTTTGCCACATAATAGTGTATTTAATCACTCCTTATGTAAACTCTCTCACATGATTCTCCTAAAAAGCAGCATCTTAACGACTAATATCCAAATATTCTGTGTGATTGACTAAATCGGTTTACTGTATAAAGATCACTATATCAGTGTCCACATCAACACATGATAAGTGTTTATTCTAAGCGTGCTCCAGTTTTGTCGGCTGCTGCTTTTAATGATTACTTTACTTTAAAATGTAAATTACCCCATTATTTACTCACCCTTAAACCATCCTAGGTGTATATGGGGTTCTTCTTTCAGACGAATACAATCTGAGATATATATTAATAATCACTTGCTGATGCTTGTAAGCTTTAAAATGGCAGTGGACGGAAACCACCTGTTTGAAATTCAAAAAAAGTGCATCCATCCATCACAAACGTACTCCACACGGCTCCGGGGGGGGTTAATATAGGCCTTCTGAAGAGAAGTGATGCATTTGTGTAAGAAAAATATCCATAATTAACATATTTAACATTATAAAGTGCAAAATCTAGCTTCTAGCAGTTAAATACGGAAGGCGGTCTGGCGGACGCTAGTTATTTGACTTTATAATGTGTTAAATATGGATATTTTTCTTACACAAATGCATTGCTTCTCTCCAAAAGGCCTTTATTAACCCCCCGGAGCTGTATGGAGGATGTTTATGATGGATGGATGCACTTTCTTGAGCTTCATACTCGTTGGTACTGTTCACTGCGATTATATAACTGTGATTGTATTCCTCTGAAAGAAGAACGTCATATACTCCTAGGATGGCTTGAGAGTGAGTAAATAATGGGGTAATTTTCATTTCAAGGTAAACTAATCCTTTAAATGCTCTAGCTCTTTAAAGCAGGATGGATTCTGATTAACAATCAATGTTTTTATCATTTATCAGCTTGAAAAAAAATCGTTCTGAAAGTGATTTCAATGACATTGTTGCTCTGTCATTATCGTTATAGTATAGCGATATTCTCATAGAGTTAGAACAATTATTAAAAGCTTTTACAGTTATCGTTATTTTCCTTGGTGTAAACAGCCCTTAAGGCCTTGTTCAGAAGCAAAACAAGCATTTTCTGGCATATCTGACACAAACCAGTTTAGTTTTTGTAGTGTGAACAGAAAACAAACAAACCGGATTCACATCACATTCGTGAACAATTCAAAATCCAATTTAAATCTGAACTCTCAACAGTTATCATATTTCAAAGTAGTTTTTTAGCCTCATTCGGGACGAGAAGTAACGGATCTGCTTTCATTCAGTTTGATCAGGTGTGAAATCCAAATCAGATTTGTGTGCAGTATGAACAAGGCAATATGACTCTATTTACGTGGTCGCCACCTGTTTCAAGAACAGCATTCCCGGAGGAATCACGATCCATGAGTGAGGGCCCTGTCCTGCTCCCATCCTGCCTTCATCTTCATCATCAACATCCTCCTCTTCCTCAACCCCTCTTTCAGACTGACATCCACTGAGACCGAATGGCGGCAACAACAAGGGGTGCAAGATAGGTACTTTCCCAAGCCCAAAAGCACCGGAGCTGGGGTACAGAACAGGCCCTGCTCCTAAAAGCGGGCCGAGCCTGGACAGATCCAAGGGGTGACCGCCAAGGGGCCCGGTAAAGGCGTGAGCCCCAAATAAGGTTGACGCTGCACCCGGCAAGATGAAATGAGCCGCCCCTGGGTAAGATCGATCCATATGTCGGCCATCAACCGATGATGCACCATCCGATTCCAGCCTGTTGATTCTGGGAGAGGTGGCACGTTCCTGCACCACAGCGTGGCCGTGTGCCTTGATGTGTTTGCGGAGAGAACTGGGGTCGGTGTAGCGCTTCAGACAGCCCACCATTTTACAGCAGTAGGGTTTGTCCACGTAGTGCGTGCGCGTGTGTTTGAAGCGGTCACTGGAGTTCGAGTAGCGCTTGTTGCAGCCTTCGTAAGGACAGATGTACGGCTTCTCTCCTGAGAGGGCAGAAAAGCAAGAGATAATAATCAAAGGCTGTCCTGGAGGAATGCAGGGGTCGAGACAGCTGAGGACCGTCACTGACAACCAGATGGCACAGGCCTGTAGAGGCTTGTCATTTTGTGTGGGAAAATGTTGACGTGTGTGAATGTTAGAGGTTTTTTTGAGAGTGTGCGAATGAGGGATGTCAAAAATACTGGTATTCTGGTATTAAGTCCACACTTAAAAAAAAAATAAACAATACAATTCTACAATTACCACTTTTTTTAGTCTGAGGAGTTACCCAGAGCGCTGATTAAAATATTGGTGCACCTATTAAAAAAATGAAAAATCTGTTGTATGTGATGATAATCTGATAGCCTAATAATTATAAATAAGATACAATTTAATTTTGTTTTTTAATAAAATAATATCATATAGATTTATAAATTTAAACATATATTTTATAAAACTAAATAATTAGTGATTTATTTGTAATTAATTATTACATAATTGTTCATTACCAATATTATTATTAATAAGAATAATTATTAAAATCACTTTTATTTAACATAATACTTTTGTATTATAATTTTTAATATTTGAATGTTTTAAGTACTTAATGACTGAAAAACATAAAGCACCATTCACTTTATTTGTATCTTTATTTGTTCTAATGAATTTTTAACATGCTTGACTTCTTATTTGAAGCACTATTTACTTATCTGAAGGCTACATGCCAATGCTTTTTCATTTAATATTTGCATTAATGTATTACATTTTTTAAATAAAGGAGTGTCTTGAATATTCAAATTATACTGATAATGGTATCTGAACATTTCTACTGGCATTTCAGTATTGTGCATATCTTATTTAAATGTGAGCTAATGTTTTTTTTATATGTTTTATTTTTTTTATATACCATATTATCTGTGTGTGCTTTTTCGATGTTTCACACGGAAGATGCAAATTATCATATGTGCATCATATATCATAAAAATCATATTGCAAATAGGTGGATCTCACCTGTGTGTGAGCGTGTGTGTATTTTCAGGTTTTCCAGGCGTGAGAAGCTCTTGTGGCAGGTAGGGCAATGATGAGGTTTCTCGTTGGTATGAGTCCGGATATGAATCAGCATCTTGTACCTGCGTTAAACAAACGGATCCCGGATTAGTGCTCACCTACTGTACACACAGGGTTCAAGAGCAAACATCCAAATTGCTTTGTTTCTCAATATCTCGGAGTGACAGCTTTAGGTGCAATTTCATAATCAAGAGAAGATCCCTCTGATTTTGTTCAAATAATTAACATTTTACAGATTCAGTGAGGTGTTCATAAACTTTCAAGCAGCACTGTATTAACTAATAAATGCAAAAATACATTAATCGATTAAATTTTCCAGTAAAAATGCTTACATCCTTAATATGGGAAAAATACAAAATTGTGTAAGACGACAGATGTTCTTTTCGAAGAATATATCTTGAATTATTTTTTTTTCATACTCTACTTTTTATCTTGTTTTAAGCATAAACCTCACATAATTTTGTCAAGAAAAAATGCTTAAAACCCATGAATGCGTGTATGTTGTCTGACCTGGCATTAAAGCCTCTTCCCTTGCGCGCGCAGCCCTCCCAGTGGCAGCAGTATCCGGAATTCTTCTCTGGTTTCACATGCGAGTCATTCACATGGTCCACCAGATCCTGCAGGCTCTCGAACAGCAGATGGCACTACAGAGTAAAGACAGAGAGCGCAGGAGGAGCAGAGAGGAAAATAATGAGCACAGAATGCCTAGAATGTGTGAATCTTTTAATATTTAATTTAGGTTTAGGAATACTCAGTTTCATTGAAGTCGACATTGTTTAATTCATCAGTACATTATATTATAAACAATGTTTGTTTTTAAATTGCATATTTATAAAGAATTTTTATGCATCTTAAAAATTGTCTTTTGGGTGGCTGCCAGGATGTTTTTATATCTATTATATATGGCTTGGGTCCTTCCTTCAGTGTAAAGGCCTGTCCAGACCAAGAGCGATAACCATAACAATAACAATATTAGTGCATCACTGTATGTAGCTGGAAAACACTGTTCTGAAAGCGATTCCAACAATATCGTTCCTCTGTGTCCTTATCATCATAGTTGTGGTGTAGACTTCACTATACTCATAGAATTAGAATGATTAAAGCTTTATAAGTATTGTTATAGTTATCATCCTGGGTGTGAATGGCCTTTAAGACTATGGGATTTTTTTTTATTTATTTTGTTACGTGTCCATTATTTCCTGTTTTATAATACGTTTACATTGTTAATATGTTTTACTTGTTTCACCCGCCCTCTGTCACTCACCTTTAGCCAGCGGCAGGCCAGCTGTTCGTCACTAGAGGGCTCAGGGGAGTGCCGACCAATCAGCATCGAGGAAGGCAGGCGCAGGGGTCCCTCAGCACCAATTGGCAAAAAGAACTGGAAACCTGGAGGAGGAGAGGCGCTGTCCTCATGATACATGGTACTCTCGGATTCCTATGAGTAGAAGAGCGTATATGTCAGTAATTCATTTCTGAGTCATGTCCGCCTCATCTTGGTTGGGGAGTAGGAGACCACCTCATGCACGAACAAGCCCGAACATGTTCCCAAAAAAAGGGTTCAGATCAGGACACTGTGTGAGACTGGACTGAAATGAATTAATGTGTAGGTGAATTGAATTATGGGAGTAGTGTATAAGACAGTCTTTCTTCCAGCAGAACGCAGAAGAAATGTTGTCTACTCTAAACTGCAGACTTTGATTCTTTCCAGTGATTTGAATCATTAGAATCAGTTTACCACAAAAACTCAAGACAATTTTTTTTCGTTCATTTAATGATTTGAGACAAAATATTGAGAGAGCTTTTGTCGTGCCACTGTGACTCAATCTGCCTTCGAAGGAGGCAGCCTCTGAATTGGGACACAGCTATTTTCTTGTTATTGGGAAATTGTCTATTCATTAAAGGGTTAGTTCACCCAAAAATGAAAATAATGTAATTTATTATTCAAAGTCACATGATTTCATGCAATCCGAATCATGATTCGACACAAAAGATTCATAACGCTCCGAATCTTCCTGAAGCAGTGTTTTGAAATCGGCCATCGTTATAAGTCGTTATTTTATTTTATTTTTTTGGCGCACCAAAAATATTCACGTCACTTTATAATATTAATATTGAACCACTGTACTCACATGAACTGATTTAAATATGTTTTTAGTACCTTTATGGATCTTGAGAGAGGAAATGTCATTGCTGGCTATGCAGGCCAGTCATCGGATTTCAACAAAAATATCTTAATTTGTGTTCCGAAGATGAACGAAGGTCTTACGGGTGTGAAACGACATGAGGGTGAGTAATAAATGACAGAATTTTTGGGTGAACTAACCCTTTAAAACATAAGCTAAGCTATTTCTTCACAAAAGCATTTTATTCAGCGTAGTGAAAAAAACGGCCTCTTGTCTCCGCAGTGTTAGCAGGCGTTACGTTTTTTTTGGCTAAGGTTGCAGGCTTGCCTTCAAGCGGCTTTGCAGAAGGTTACAGGCAGGTGAGTTTTATCAGGGTTGGAGCTAAACTCTGCAGGACAGTGGCCTTTCAGGCCTGAGTTTGCCCATCCCTGCTTCAGAATAATGTATTGTTCACCTAACAGTTTTATTCAAAAGCAATAAAGCTTTGGGAGAGTTACTCACTGAGGCCAGCAGAGGCGCTCTGGGGCTCCAGCTGGCGCCGCTGTCTATGGGGGAGGGTGGTGAGGGAGAGGAGGATGGAGACAGACTTAGATCCACAGCTGTGGATGATGAAGAGTCTGACATGTCCTTGTCAGCTGAATCTGCAGAGAAGAAGAGAGGTTAGTTTGTTACAGACTTTCTGCAGTTACATTTTTACACCAGTAGGTGGCCAAGAGACTATCTAATCGGCTGTGTCCGAAAATGTAGGCATCTGAATTTTTTCCTCACTGCCTGACTTTGCAGGCAGCGTTTGCACACGAAGGTTCCTCACGAAACTGATTTCGGACAGACTTCTGAGGCAGAGTTATGGATTAATGATCTACAGCAAAATAGAGAGAGCTTTGGTGAAAACTAAGTGAATATTTAATTACTAAAATAGCGATGTTGGTCAAAAACATTTAATCATTAATCTAATCATTTTGAATTTGCAAAAATAGCTCTTGAATGAAATCAAAAACCTATGAATTGTAAACCGAAACGATTCACTGTCTACCCAAAGATTTACACTCCTAATTGCATTTACATAGTCTATTTATGTAGTGGTTTTTGTGTTTGACTAACCAGGGCTTGTGGACTTGTGCAGTGCCCGGGATATTCGGGCACGAGCAAAGTGCAGCGGGGCACAGATGGACGTTCTGAGCGTTCTGTCAGGGCCGGAGGGAATCTTCAAGTCCAGGGGCTCGTCCAGCGACAGCATGGCTTTAATCCTGAGAAAATCAAACCATATTATTATGTTACTAACTTAACATTGGCACCAACACTGACAGCAGTGATTTTGCAGGAAATACCCTCTCTCTCTCTCTCTCTCTCACACACACACACACACACACACACATGCAGACACACTCCCACACACGTGCAGCTCCACTTCAGCAACTGTAAGTCATTTACATTTCTTTCTGCCAGACAGGTCACACACACACACACACACACACACACACACACACACACACACACACACACACACACACACACACACACACACACAGTTCATCACACCAGCAGCCCCACTGCAGTCAAAACATGCAGAACGCATTACAGAGATATATAGATCTGGGTTCTTTGCTTTCCTTCATTCTTTTCCCCCGTCTCAGTTTCTTTCTGTGATGCAGAGGAAAAGTTGATGGAGAGTGGGCCTCTGGCTCCACATCCATGGGCTACGTGTGTACAAGGGGGTCCAAAAGTCCGAGACCACTAGTTAAAATTAGGAATGTGCCGATATTAAAATTGTGGTCGATAATTATTTATAGAGTAAAAATGAAATATCCAGTACTGGCCAATACAAATAAAAAATATATAAATATCAATACATTGTGCATCTCTAGGTATTTATATTATTTTATTTTTTCCATTATAAAATATATGTATAATTTATGTGAGAAGTGAAAAAGTGACTTTCTATTGTTTATTTCCATATGAAATTTTTGGACCCTGCTGAATGACTTCTCTCCTGCCGTGATGTGCATTACATAAATATTCATCTAACCATATAATTATTTTCTTCACTTGCACAGGAATGTGGAAATACAGAACCTTTAAAGGTGACCTAATATGAAAAATTCACTTTTATAAGGTTTTTGAACACAGATGTATGTACACAGTGTGTGTAAACAATCAGCCTAAAATGGTAAAAATCCATTTTTTTTTATAATCCCCATAAATCATAAAACAGTTTCTCCAAATGAGCAGTTACAGATTTCTCCCTACTCCTTTCTAAGCCCCGCCCATGACTGTCGATGATCTGACCTATTAGCTTAGCTCCTCCCCTGAGTGAGCTGTACAATGTCTGCCATGTATTTCTCCTCGCCAGAGCATTTAACAGCAGCGTTCAAGTAAAAATTTGTTGTTGTTTTTTCATTCAAAGTTAAATCATGATGATGAAGAACTGCAATGTCACATGAACGTGGTCGCGATAGAGATAATAATCAAAACCAAACAGATGTTTTAGTTTTTGGTAGAGTATCTGAGGCATAGAGACAGAGCGACATGCGTCATAATCTGAAAACCACGCCCACCGGGGGGGAAAACACCTTGTCACACATCAGTTTTAAGGCATTGTTCTGTTTTTTGTTATAAGTCAGAAATGACAAGGAGGCAGCCTCACGCAATACAACGTCATAGTATACGCAAAGTCTGTCTCTATGAGCTGTACAGGCTCTGCCCTCTTCTGGAAAGCGGGGATGGGGAGCAGCAGCTCATTTGCATTTAAAGAAACATACACGAAAACAACATGTTTTTCCTTTCACTCAAAAATGATGGTATAATAAATGATCTGAGACTTATATTACATCTTGTAAAAAGGGGCATAATAGGTACCCTTTAACAGACCCCCGCATTCATCATTGCCCAAAGTTGCCTTTTTCTTTCAGAGAGCATTGCCTTAACTCTCCCTGCAAACACTTCTGGCTTTTCATGAACTCCTGCATGCTTTCTTTTCGCTCACTCTCTGTGATATTACACAGTATTGCAAAAGGCTTGAGTGCTGAACACTTCCCCTTGTCTCCTCCCTCGCTCACTCTCAGTCACTGGCATGAGGGTTTGTTTTCAATCTAACTTCTTCCTCGAGCTCCACCCTTACTTTCTGGGCTTTATATACACACTAACACTGAGACATACTGTACAAACACCACAAATGTTGCATGCATTTCTGAATGTCGACCTCCAAGTTTTAAAATGGATTTTGAGTAGCTGCCTTACAATAGCTATGTTTCCATCCACCTATTTTTTATGCGTATTTTGGGACATTGCATAAAAACGCTGGATGGAAATGTGAAGATGCACATAAATTCTAAAAATGTGCATAAAAAACGAATGCACTCAACTGAGGCAGATACATTTTTTATTTTATCCAGTAAGAAGACTTGCGCATAAACTACGATAAAGAAACACATTTACTGAATAAATCAACGTGCAACAAAAAAACCTCACATGACTTTGCCTCAACAGTGGATGTGTTCAGATAACTGGACAAACCAGTGGACTAATTTCATTGCCCAGCATCTCAAATGTTGGTTTGTTCGTTCTAAAATGCCTGAGCCAAAGTCTGCCATCAAAATGATTTGGTTTAATTTCCTCCCAGAAGCGTCTCACATGATTGCGTCTCTAAACACCAGGCAAACGAACACAAGAGAACATGACAGCGTTTATTACGTTTCGTCTCCTTGCTCCAAGTCATTTATGATGTAGGAAAAAAGAGCTACGGTTTCTTCCGACTTCCATTTTATTTGTAGGAAGTGACGACTTTTTTGATGGATCACATGGAATGGAAATGTTGCTTTATTCGCAAATGTTTTATGTGATATTCCAATTTTGCACACAAGTTAAATTCACAACTTTAGATGAAACATAACTAATGTGCAACAACACAGTGAGGTGGAGGGTTTGTGAAGAAAAACAAAAATAAATGCATTTTAATATATTTAAAACTGTATTATTATTTTGTCTTTTTTGCCACAATCTGTCTTTTTAAAAGCAACTTTAATGATTGTAATCTCCAGACAGACACATTGAAGGTCTCTCTTTCTCTGTTCTCATTCCTCCACATCTGCAAGTATCTGTAATTCTGGCCCTTTCTCTTCTTTTGTTGACTCACACTGAAAAGCAGTGGGTGATCATTCCTTTCCTACTTCTCTTTTTCACTCCCTCCTTCCAAATCTCAGTGATGCAATCCCATTATTTAGCCTGCAATCTCAGTTTCTGGCATGAAGAAGAGCGACAGAAAAAGAAAGAATGAGGTTGGAGTGCTAGTGCTTTTCTAGGAGGGGTTTTTAAAGTTTTTGATCATTGATTCCCTATATATATATTAGGGCTGACGTAACACGTTAATTTAATTAATTAAAGAGACATATAATGCCCCTTTTACAAGATGTAATATAGGTCTCTGGCTCTCTGGTGTCCACAGAATGTGTCTGTGAAGTTTCAGCTCAAATTACCCCATAGATTATTTATTATAGCTTGTCAAATTTGGCCCTATTTGGGTGTAAGCAAAAACACGCTTTTTTGTGTATCCCTTTAAATGCTAATGAGCTGCTGCTCCCGGCCACTTTCCAGAAGAGGGCGGAGCTTTAACAGCTCGTGCTTCGGCTGCTCAACAACAAAGCTGGGGTATCTCAACCAAAATGACGATTATCAGTAATATTGTTCAACCTTACATTGTTCAAACTGGAGTCGGACACTGATGAAGAGACTCAAGAAGAAGTTACAACTTTTAGAATGAAACTGGACGTTTCTGAATGGTTAGTGGATAAATTTATGTAGTTGCTGTGGAGTTGATTCAACTCATCAGGTTTATGTAAATTTTGGGGTTAGTGAAGTCACTAACCCTGGCCATTTGTTTTAGTCCTTAAAGGTGCCCTAGAACTTTTTTTTAAAAGATGTAATATAAGTCTAAGGTGTCCCCTGAATGTGTCTGTGAAGTTTCAGCTCAAAATACCCCATAGATTTTTTTAAATTAATTTTTTTAACTGCCTATTTTGGGGCATAATTAGAAACGAGCCGATTTCAGGTTGCGGCCCCTTTAAATCGCGTTCTCCGCCCCCTCCCGAGCTCTCGACTCTATTCACAGCATAAACAAAGTTTACACAGCTAATATAACCCTCAAAATGGATCTTTACAAAGTGTTCGTCATGCATGCTGAATGCATGCGTCGGATTATGTGAGTATTGTATTTATTTGGGTGTTTACATTTGATATTGAATGAGTTTGATAGTGCTCCGTGGCTAACGGCTAACATTACACACTGTTGGAGAGATTTATAAAGAATGAAGTTGTGTTTATGAATTATACTGACTGCAAGTGTTTAAAAATGAAAATAACGACGGCTCTTGTCTCCGTGAATACAGTAAGAAACGATGGTAACTTTAACCACATTTAACAGTACATTAGCAACATGCTAACGGAACATTTAGAAAGACAATTCACAAATATAACTAAAAATATCATGTTATCATGGATCATGTCAGTTATTATTGCTCCATCTGCCATTTTTCGCTGTTTTCCTTGCTTGCTTACCTAGTCTGATTATTCAGCAGTGCACATCCAGACGTCCTGCCCTTGTGTAATGCCTCAATCATGGGCTGGCATATGCAAATATTGGGGCGTACACCCCGACTGTTCCGTAACAGTTGGTGTTATGTTGAGATTCGCCTGTTTTCCGGAGGTCTTTTAAACAAATGAGATTTATATAAGAAGGAGGAAACAATGGAGTTTGAAACTCACTGTATGTCTTTTCCATGTACTGAACTCTTGTTATTTAACTATGCCAATATAAATTCAATTTTTAATTCTAGGGCACCTTTAAACAGTGAATTTTTTAAAAGAAAATATCTCCCTTTGCATTAAAATTTGAGTGTCGTAACTTTGCAGATGTTGTTTATGCTCTAGTTAAAAAAGTGAAATCATAATCAACCACCCCTTTAAAATGATTAATGCATTTAATGCACCCGCCCTGCCCCACACCTACGTAGTTCATCTAACATTTCATACAGTTGATTGGTGACGAAAATTAATACAGTTAGAATGCCACTAAACATAGTATACGCTAAGTTTCGTTTTATTTTTTTGACGCTCTCCAGTTCACAGAGACAGAGACGGCAGAAAGCGCATCCTATTTGTTTTCTTTATTTTACAAAAGCACAATGTTTTGTTGTTATTGTACGTGTACACAAATCAAATTAGACAGTTTCGAATGATGCATTACTCTTATCTGTATGACGAGTTCTTACCACTGTTATTAGGACAAAATGCAAGTAATTGCGCTGGCGCCACATGTTAATTTAAACATGGCATGCAGTAAGTGCGTGACTAATTTAGCCTGATAATAGTGCACACTTATAGGTTAATGTTGAAGCAGCCATGTAAATTGGCTACCTACATGTTTCAAATAAGCCATATCTGCGTGACTTCCTGTGGAGCGACTAACCGACTAATACAATTTTGGTCGACTAAGCTTCTTCTCGTCGACTAACATTTAGTGGACTATTAGGGGGCAGCCCTATATGATATATCGACATATTTTTTTATAAACGATATAGGATAAGGCAATACCATGTATATCAATTTACAGTAGTTTGATATTAAGAGCGCATCTGAAAAATAGCAGAGGACACAGATTGACCTGATTATGCTGAAGACCCCTGTTTAAAAAAACACTCTCTGCCATTCATCCATAACAGGATAAGGGTGGAGAGCAAAACACAGCTAAATAATGAATCACTGATGAGGAAGAAACAACAACATCCTACAGAAGGCAATGAGCACCACATTGCTCCCTCTCTCTCTTTCTTCATCACTCCTTCTTCACTTTCCACCCCCTGCGTCTGGCAACAGGACAAGGTCAACATAGCCTCCCCTCCTCTAACATTCTCGTTCCTTCTTCTCTCCTTCTCTCTCCGTATAGTCTATCATCCAGACACACACACACACACACACACACACACACACACACACATTCCTCTGGCCACAGCAGATTCACCCAATTTGTTTCCACTGCGCTTTTAAGTGTACATTAGAAATGCAAAGAGAGAGCCAAGCTCATAAACAATAACAAGAACCAGCTGCGGACCGAACGCGGCAATCGTGCGCAGCTTCTCCTGCGACTGGAGCAGAGAGGAAGTCTGGGACAACGACGCGGCTGAGAATCAAATGGACGGTGTGGATTAAGTGCAATTCGAAATTCTTCAGACATCATTTTCTCTCCTCTCGCGCTCTCATATTTCTCTCTCTCTTGCTCGCTCCGATTTTCCATGCCTTTCCTCCTCCCCTTGGATTGCTCATGATTCGTAAAGGCCTCCAGGAACTCTGTCCAACCTCAAACTCAAGCCAAAGGGGGGAGAGATTGAGAAAATAGAATGAGACATAAGGGTTGATGAAGAGAAAAGGGAGGGAGGGAGCTCAGGAATTCTCAGTGTTTCTTTTGGAAACGAACACGTATTGCTCAATAGCGTGAGTTTACTGTGTGTACAATGCGTTCTTGTATAGGTAAAGTTTAGGACAATGTCATGAGGAACTACTGGAGACAAAGAATTTCAGAAGCAGCCATTAGTGGTTGGCGTTTCACAAGACAAAAATGTGTGGTTTCATCTCTCCTTTCTGCTTTCCTCACCCATTCTCTCCACTGAACCCAACAAACTCCAATGCAAGTGAAAACCACATTATAAGTCAAAACAGAAGTATTACAAATACATCCCTGAAAAATCACAGTGAACAATGTCTCACGACCCACTGAAACATTCATACACCCCCAGCCACACACATTGAGCCACAATCTGTCTCTCATTCCATTCCTCAGACTCTCTGTTAATGTTGCAGTTTGTTGCATCAGGACTGGGCTTGGCGTTGCACCGAGAGCCTCCCAAAGTACTGCCATCCACCATAAACACTGAGCTGGACTCGGCAAACACCCACATATTCGGATTAGCAATCAATTTTCAATAACTGATTCTTAAACGCACATCTGGTAGCCCCCAATCTTGAATATTTCCATACATCTGTGATAAATGTAAAAGTTAATGGACCTTAGAAAGGGTAGACACCATATAAACTAGTTTGTGAATGAAAATGCGTATATATATATATATATATATATATATATATATATATATATATATATATATATATATATATACATCCTCATTTTCATTTAAGAAAAATTAACCTGTTAATATTGCAGCATGTAATTTTTTATGACTACTAAAGCACAAAATACCATAATATGTTTGCAGAGATTTAGGAAACAATGAGACAGCCAGTTATTCTACTTTGAAATGTGTTCCGTGTCAGAACTTCTGTTTTTGTTTTGCTGATTTCACCCACTGCCAATTTACCCAATAGTATTTCAACACCCTGGGTTGCCAGTTGGTGGAAAACAACATATTGTAGCCATGGAAGCCAGCAAACAAACTAGGTCAGAGATCACAGATTCTACTTGACCTAAAAAGCCTCTGCATAAAAAGCTCTATGTCCAGAGGCTAATTAAAACGAGGATAAATCAACTCACCAACTTACATTGAAAGGCCTGTCGCCTTCCATTGCCCATTGCACTCATTCCTGTTGCGTGTTCTCAAACTGGCAACCAGCATGAGCATCCAGTCTGAGGAGGAGGGGGTGGGGGAAACAACCCTCACCAATATTTTGAATTTGGACTGCAGTACCCATTTCAACCACTAGCTGTCAATACTACAAAACGCACAGTTACCCCCTTTGAGCATAGGCTTGAAAATGCACTAAAAGTCCCCGTGAAGCGGAAGTTGCAGACGACTTTTCTCCAGTGTTGTGACATATTTCCAAGTGAAATGGAATATTGAATAGAGGGCAGAGTTTTACTTTAGTGCTCCTCCTCTCCATCTCTCGCTCATAGCAGACTAACGGTTGAGGGGAGTGATTTAAGCGTTTTTAACCCAAGCCGTCAAACTGACGTCATCAAAGAAAGAACGCCATTCCAGACCGGAAGTAACTTTTCAGAATTTGATTAAAGATTACCACGACAAACAATTTTTTTCTGTGTATTAACTTGCACGGATTAATTGTTCATCACAAGACTAGTAATATGCACTAACAAAGTAAATAGGGTCATTTTTGATTTCATGACAACTTTTAACTTAAATTGTTGTAGTTCATGAAGTGAAAGCACTTCAAAAAGTAAAAGTGTAAAAATGTATAAAAGATTACTTTTACTGTAAAGCAAATGTATACTTCACTAAATAAAATTTTTATTGAATATAAAATACAGCCTATATTTTACTAAATAATTTGGACTCTAACATTTCTAGAAACTCAAAGCCATGTTTAACCAAGTGTGTTCCAAATTTGAAGTTGATATCACAAAAAAATTAGCCTGCTAAAAGGTTTGGTAATGCAAAATCCAATTTCAATCTTTTTTTTCTAATTTATGATGATTACTAAAATATGTGATATGGAAAAAGGTGATAAAAAAGTGCCCCCTCCCAAAATATTGGTAGGATTAGGATTAAGGGTGGGGTTAGAATTAAGCAAATGGGTAGTGACTTCAACGAGGGGGGTAGTAAATTGGCAGGCAGTCGGAATTCGGCACAACACCAGCACACTGACAGTTAAACAGGTAAAATATATATTTTTTCATAATCACAAAAATGTCTTTTTAATTAACATTAGGACTGCAACAAAAAATGTCTTGTATGATGTTGAGGGGTTTATTTCGTAATAATGAACTGAACTGCACTGTTGAATAGGGAAGGCGTAGGATGTAGCGTAAGCTTTTTGAACTTCGAGAGTTTTACACTTTCTTCATAAGTTAAATACGGAAGACTGAAGCTAGATATTTTACATCATAACTTGTTAAATATGGATTTTTTTTTAACACAAATGACTCATACTCATTGGTATCACTCACTGCCATTATAAAGCTCAGATGCATCAGGATATTTATTAATATATCTCCAATTGTGTTCATCAGAAAGAAGAAAGTCATATACACCTAGGATGGCTTGAGGGTGAGAAAAGCTTGGGGTAATTTTCATTTAAAAGTGAACTAACCCTTAAATATGTGCAAAGAAAGAGACCACGTGGTAATACAGGAAAAAAAAAGTTAAACTAGCACAGCTAGAATATCTTTGCTTGAGACTGTCAAAAACAACAAAAAAACAACGCATTATACAAAAATATTTGACGTGGAATGTCACGACTGACCAATCAAAATCAAGTATTCTAGAGCGCTGTACAAAGTAACATGATATTACAGCATCTGGAACACAAATAGACTCCCACCCACAGCTCAGGTGTCCTCCGTTCACACCTGTAGCTGCCCTGACATGATTGTTACAAGTTATATAACACCAGGTGGTCTCTGTTTATGACGGAGCCTGTTTACCAAACCCATTTGAGCTTCAATATCTATTCAACATTTAAGAAACTGGGTCACACTGTCTGGATAAAACTTGAGCAAAATAACACACACACACACACACACACACACACACACACACACACACACACACCCTAATCTTTTTCTCGAGGTGTGCCGAAACATATTATTGTGTCTGTCCAGATGCGCGCGACATGCACGCTGGTTTTACCTCAATAATGACGTTCCGTCTGATTCCGAAATACGTGACCCGCTGAGACGACTTGATGCGCGCGGTCCGTTTAACGCTTAGATTACAACGCCAGATGTCTTCATCAAAAACACTCCTGGATCCAGTTGACCATTTCTAACTCACGCACAATGTAAGATTGTTTAGACTAAAAAAAACGTAAACTGTTCTTTTAAGAGCAGATAAAATTGTCGGGAAATATTATGTCAAGTTACGATAAATCGTTCCTAAATAAATACATTTCAAAGGAGCATCGCTTGCTTACGACGCCTGTCTACTGTCTCCCTGCTTCTTCCTCAATCTGAAAAAGAGACGGAGGGAGAGGGAGGAGAATAAGACAGAGGGTGGAGGACATAAAATGATGATTCTTTATTTTCCTCCAGATGTGGCCACTCTCTCTTTCTCTCTCTCTCTCTCTCTTTCGCAGATTACTGTATTAATCTCCCTCCATCCCGCCCTGCTGTGTGACCCCGCCCCCTATGGAGACGTGCGTGAAGACGCCTGTCTCGCGTCGCGTCTTGAAAACTCTCGTGTGTTATCGTATCCTCAACTCAACTCTCATTGTGCTTGTGTAAATGAAAAAAAAGAAGAGGAAGGAAAACACATCCAGGTTGCTTACTTTAAAGCCATTAATTTTTTTGCAACATGTGTATAGCTGGATTTCTGCTTCGTCTCCGACAATTTTTAAAATGTTTCTGTGCTCATTATCACAAAAAAAAAAAAAAAAAAAAAAGTATTTTAGACTACTACATTTATATACCATAATGTAGGCTATATGAATGCTATAAACTATAAGAACACCATGTAAAGTAGGGTGAAGTCAGCTAAAATGGGCTATCAGGTAAACTGGGCCAACTAAGGTTGTGGCATCATATCTCTTTAAATATTTTTTTACAGCCAATCACAATAACTGATCTTGCATTGTTGCTTCAACACTTGTTGACATGTAACAATAGTTTTGACTAGTCTGAGTTTTTTAAGGCAGTGTTAAATGAAGCTTGTCAGAGAAATTATAAGGAAAGTGAGACATAATAAATTTCATTCCTCACTAATAAGGGTACTAAAGCAATTATAAGTACGCTTACCAACAAAGCAAAGGTCTATGAACAATGTTTTGACATGCCCTTTCATATAAAAAAGTTTAATTGAAAAAGATAATTTTATTAAGAAGTGGCTGGTTAAGCTAAAATGGGCTGCACACACACACACACACACACACACACACACACACACACACACACACACACACACACACACACTTTTACACAGAAATTGAGGGTGAAAATAGGTTTATAGGCCTAGATGTATCCATGCAAAATCTTAACAGTCTTTTAAAAAAATTGCATTGCAGACAGTATGGCAGGAGGACAAGCAAAGAAAGGAAACAGAGAGATAAGAAGAGAGAAGAGAAAGGGGAAGAAAGGAAGATGTCAGTACAGTAATGTTAAGACATGTTAAAGTAATTTTTTTTTGTTCTAATCTTTAACAAAACGTTTGACAGATATTTGACAAGCATTCACGCATACATGCACACAAAATACACCAATGCACAGAAACACATACCTATACAATATAATCAGTTCATTTTTAATTGCATTTTTTAATGAAATATTTGTTCAACTTTCTTTTTAATAAAATACATTTATGGTGTTGTTGCTATGGCACACTAAAGACAATAGTGTCAATTTACTGTTAAAAATAAAATGATTTCAGCCTCTTTTTATATTGGCCCATTTTACCTGAATGTTGTGCCGTGGCTCAAGAAGGGACCTGCTGATACTCTAACTCTCATAATTTTAAAACAATTATACTTTTTCACATTTAAAAAATACCTGATAAAACTCACCTAGTAATCCTGAAGACTTTGATTAGCTGGTCGAGGTGTGTTTGATTAGGGTTGGAGCTAAACTCTGCAAGACAGTGGCCCTCCAGGACCAAGTTTGCCCATTCCTAGTCAATAAAAGCGCCATCTGGAGGTCACGTGAGATACTAGAATTAAAGTCACCATGAAATTTTTAAATATTGGAGTCTTTATTACCATGAGTAATAAATGACATTATTTTCATTTTTGGGTGAACTAACCCTTTAAACATAAACTAACAAAATAGCATGTAAAAATAGCAGTAAAGCTCTGAAGCAGTGTTTTGAAATCGGCCCATCACTATATTGTTGACTCAAAAAGTCATTATTTAGGTTTTTTTTGGCGAACAAAAAGTATTCTCGTCGCTTTATAATATTAAGATAGAACTACTGTACTCACATGAACTGTTTTAAATATGTTTTTAGTACCTTTATGGATCTTGAGAGAGGTCCAGTGTCATTGCTGGCTATGCAGGCGTCACTGAGCCATCGGATTTAATCAAAATATCTTAATTTGTGTTCCGAAGATGAACGAAGGTCTTACGGGTGTAGAACGACATGAGGGTGAGTAATAAATTACATTATTTTCATTTTTGGCTGAACTAACCCTTTAAGTGTCCAGTCACTGGATTTGGTCCCTCTAAGTGAACAACTGAATCTTCTTTTACAATTCCACAGATTATAAGTCCGGTTACCCAGAAAGTAGGCAAAGGTTAAAGGCCGTCTGATTGGAGAAGGCAGCTGCTCTCAGTGCTGACGCTTGTGCAAGTGCTTCGATGTCCATGAGCACCGCCCCACCCCCAGAACCTACGCGGCCCCTCTTGCCTCTCTCCAGGGGTATATATAGACTGAAAAGAGAACTGGACAGTCCTGGCAGTCAAAATGAGGCCTTTCCTCCCCTTCTGCTGCCTGCTGTCTCTACTGGCACTCACCACTGCAGGTAAGAAGTTTCAAAACTGGAATTGAACAACAGGTGGGCTGCAGAACTATAGCTGCAGTTGACTTCTGTTTATTAAGAGTTGACTGGGTTTTTGTCTGGGAGAAATGGGCCTCGGTTTTAGCACAAGACAAAAAATGTAATCTGAACTGTAATCCTAGATCAGATTGCTTGTCCTTGGTGAAGATGAGAGCTGCATCGGTTGCATGCTCATATTCACATATATAAAGTGTTTTTTAAAGTATAATTTGTGTTTTCTTGGTAGCACAATTTCTTCTAATTTATGTTTTTATGAACTTGGATATGTTGTTAAAGTAAGTTGAAGTAATTGTTCTGTGATCTCAAGTGTGAGTTATTCACTAAGAATCATCAAGTGCATTCAAGTACAGTATGTTCAGTGCGAGTGTGTTCTCAGTCCTCGGATTCTGGATGTCGTGTACTGTATGTGTAGTGCCGGCAAAAGTGTTCAGTGGACTCTCTGAGTTTAGCCCTGAAAAACAGATTCCTTTTACTATGTTGAATTATGTAACTTATGAAAAAGTGGTGCTAAGACACAACATGCATTCAGTCTAAAAGGGAGATGTCATCTGTTATGAGGCATGACAGCTGATGGAAAGCGTGAAGAGTGCGAACACACTCTTTCAATTCATACATATTAAATATTAACACACTCTTATGGGTTAATGACAGATCGGAGTGTCCAACTGTCCGTGATAAAGAAAAGTAAAAATCTTTTAAAAATGTAGTTTAAAATGCATACTAAGATGAAATATACACTTCTTATTTATGAAAGTAAAAAATATTTTTTTTTAATTCATAAATATCCTTAAGTGTTTCGGGACAATTTATAACCTGAACTAATCTTGCCTTGTTGTAAAAATATTGGTTGCACTTTATTTTACAGTATGTGTACTTACAGTGTACTTACCGTAGAAAGTACTGGAAATATAAGGTATTTACATGGGTTAAGGTTAGGTTATTACCCTAACTAGTTATTATAGGGAACTATATATTTAATTATTATAGGGAACAGGTCAACAGGACTGTAAACTAAAGTGCTACCAAAATATTTTTTCAAGAAACGTATTTACTTATTTTTTTCTGCATGTTGGTTGCACCACATATCTTTTGCTCACACGTAACTTTAAACAAATATTTTTCAAAATTGAATTCTTATTTCTTATTCTTACAAATGTAAATATTTGGGGCCGTTTACACAACACGGTTTTCAACTAAAAACTGAAAATTTCTTGTACGTTTTAGCTGTTCATGTTTTGGGGGCCTGAAAACGCAAACTTTTGAAAATGAGTTTCAAAGTGTACGTTTTTAAAAACGATAACGTTACTGTCTCTTTGTAAACTACAAAAACGTGAATTTCTGCATGCGCACGTGTATTACGTGTTTCTTTACAAAGTGACATCGCCAACTACTGGCCTGGCATGAATAATACAGCCTTTTCCCTGTGAACATGAATCATTTTGACAACATTGTCGTCTGTACGCTAAAAACACAAAGGAAAAACTTTTCTGTTTTTAGTACATTGTTGTTGTGTAAACATACCCTAAATTCTTCTGTCTTGTTCTCTAAAAGTTCTATATTGAATTCATGATAGGTGGATGGAATCTGTTGGAGTCAAAATTGCAATAAACTGTAAGGGAAACAGTTGGCGACTTCTTTCTTATCTCTAAGTAGTTTACTGTTGGTCAAATAATTTGAGTCTGTAGCTTCCTCTGGCTTGCTTTTAAGTATTATCCTTGTCTGTCCTTGCATTGTTCTTGTTCTCCTTCTGTGTCTGTACGGTCAGGTGGAAAGGCCTAGAGTGCCCTATGAAATCAGACACTCTTCCTCTGGCGGTTGCGTGGTCATGCTTCACAGCTCCACTTACACACCCCCTTGTACTTTATATCCACATATACACTTGCAGTCCACAGCTGCTGTCACAACGGTACTGTCTCAATCAGACTTTATTTCTGTCTTGCAGGCCTTGTAGGGGCAACCATTATGGTAACAGTAGGACTTAAAGCCTCTGTCCTGCCTACTGTATGTGGCCTGTTTTAGCACCTGGGGTTTTCCCTGTACAGTCCACCCACAGCAGCCAAGCATACGCAGAGTAAACAATGTTGCTATACAAACACATACAATCAGCAAGCCGTACATACACACTTTAGGTATTTTAACACACATACAGTATACACGAAACCAAAACAGCAGTTCCTAACTATTTTACGATTTGGCGAACCGGTGGCTAATTTAATGAATCTGTACAATCACATTCATACATTTTCTGCTTAAACCCTGCTGAGGGTTAGGTATAGGGGTGGAACTTCAAGCATAATCTTTTTCTAAAAATCGTATATTTACATACAAATCATGTCATATTAATTTAAATAAAACTCACCTTGTAGGCTTGTACAGTAATGACTCAAGTGTTACCAAATCCTTCAGAAGGAATAACTATCCAAAACCTTACAAAAACTTCCAAAGCTTACTTACTTAATGATTTCAGTAATTACAAGGGAGTTACATCTGAAGGATTTAGTGATACTTGAGTCATTACTAGTGGGTTACCATTACCTTTACTCTAGAATTTATTATACATTATGCATTATTAACATTGATTATGAACCTGTACAGTTATTGATTAGCTTACCGTTAAAGGGTTAGTTCACCCAAAAATGAAAATTCTGTCATGAACCAAAAAAAAAAAAAAAAAAAAAAGTGCCAACATATTTTAGATTATTTAAGAACCTGCTCTACTATTTGTTTGTGATTCATTAAAAAGAACCAGATCATAAGATCTTTCACTCACTGGTCGTGCTGTATTAATTCACTAAGAAGGACTGGATCATAAGAGTCATTCATTTCTGAATCAGACTTCATTGATTGCATATATTTTGGGCTTATTAGTAATGCAGCAAACTCTCAAATTGTTTGGTGAAACAAAAGCTATGTTTCCATCCAGCTATTTGGATAATTGCAATAAAAATTACTGGATGGACACACCAAGATGGGTATAAATACTAAAAATGCACATTACGCACTCAAGTGAGGTGGACATTTTTTATCCAATAAGAAGAAATGCGTATAAATTACAACGGAAACACATTTACTGAATAAATCCCTTGATGTGAAACAAAAAAAAAAAAAAAAAAAAACCTAACGTGACTTTGCTTCAACATTGGATGTAATTGGATAACTGGACTAACCAGCGGACTAATTTCATTGTACAGCATCTCAAATGTTAGTTTGATCAGTCTGAAATGCCTGAGCCAGAGTCTGTCATCAGAATGAATCGGTATAATGACCTCCCAGAAGTGTCTCACATGATTGCGTTGGGTTTTGCTAGTGACCACAGCTATCTTTGAAAAATCACTCCTGTAGATACGCCCATCACTGTCTGGATGTAGAGTAGAATAGAGTAGTTTGGCAGGAGGAAGTCAATGGTATAAAAAAAGGAACTTATAGCTCACATACCAGCTGAACCTCAATGTCATTTAGCAGAGAATAACAGAGAAACTCTTTCTTGGCGTATAGGCTATTTGTGTCATGTTAAAGACCTGGGACTTGGGATTGAGCACCTGTTCATTCCTGTTCTCACCTCAGAACATGCTGTCGAAGGGGGATGGGCTGATCTCCGTCACTTACAAATTACTGGAAAAATGCAGATGATCTTGTATAAATATATGACTTAGTTGGTTTCATATTGGGGCAATTCATGATAGAGCTGCTCTTATTGTTGCTCCCCAGCCATTAACTGAAAAATAAAAAAACAATATCTGTGTGGATTTAATTAAATCAGCAAGGCAGAATATGATACCGAGCTATTCAACTCATATATTAGCACACTTCTTCTGTAGCACATAACAACCAGCCTTTCTGTCAGTTTCAGTGACATTTAAATAAAGACCTCATTATGTGGTCAAATAAATCAAAGTAGTTATCATTCCCCTCATCTGTTTTCTTATGAGTATTATTCCACATTATGTTAGCATTGTGACAATGATGTAACCCTAAACTTGGACTAGTAAAGATAGGAAGCTAGCAGTAAAGTATAACTCTTACGACATAACATGGCCTCAGGCCTTCAAAATCATTAGCACACACTCATGATTGCGTTGATGACACTCTTACACTATGTCTATGGCCTAAATACAGCTCTCCTGGGTCTGTGAGCATATGTATAAGTGCGCAAAACATATCACATTTATGCTGACCAGAGCCAATTCAATCAATTAGAGACTTCTAAGGAACACACAAGCCTGTCAAGAGAGCATTTTTACAAGCAAATGGTCAAATGCCAAAGGTGGAACATGTTTATCTGAACTAACTATAGCCAGTCTGGTGCCCTCTGCTGTCAGCAGGATTTTGAAATGTTACTCAAGTGTAGGGCTAAGACACTTTAGATGAATTTGGGGTTTGTCTTTTAAGGGTACACTCTTAGTTCATTGGGTTTCTATAGAAAAACCTAGGGTTCTTGACTCAGTTGTACTCTTTATGCCAAAAAGGTTCTGTAGTGTTTTTTGTAGTGATAAAGTATGTTTATGAGCTGTTTAATTCATAAAATTTCATTAAAATAAAAATTAAAACAAAATTAATTAATTAATTAATCAAAACTACATCCATACAATGATCCCATGATGGGAACCCTTGAAAGGTTCTATATATGAAGCGCCTGACGGAACCCTTTAAGGTTCTAAACGTAGAATCTTTTCTTCTACAAAAATAACTTAAAAAGTCTTTTGAATATGCATTTTTTACATTTTAATACTCTAAAGCAGTTGTAACATAGGCAATATAATTTAGCACAATAAAAAATCTCCCTGTATTGCATTGTAGGCCACTGAAATGGCTATGAACTGAAAGAAAATTCAGTCTGCAACAGATTATACCAGAAAACAATATTAATCTACAAAAAATGAAATCACTAATATTTACAATATCATGACTGTTTGCACAAAAGCAGAGATGTACTTTTCAGTGAAAGCATTTGACATTAAACCTAGAGGTGGAAAATCTTGGTACAAAGCTGCCATGCTAACACCCTTATCAGAGCCCAAGGACAGTATGAAAAATAAACTTTGCTCTGATGATCCACATGAACAGAAAAGACTTGGCGTTCTTTTCTCCTGCCAGCTCTGCTCCCTATTTCAGGATGTGATTCACATGAAAAGCATTTAGCTCTCATCGAGAGCATTCATCGCCGCATGAATCACAGACATGGGTCATCACCGCAGACTCGCATATTCACACCAAAGCAGCTCTGCCACCAAGTCTTGTTGTTTAAATCCATAAACCATACATTTTAAGATATCGTTTTTTACATGATTTAGGACAGTAACTATGGTTGTGTTTTGTTACTGTGATGTTGTAGATGATGCTGTCTCAAACACAGAATGCTAAGTGCTAATGCTAATGTACCTACAGTAGGTACAGTAAGAGATGGCGGGCAGTACTGGTGATGCACCAACATTTCTGGCGAACACAAAAAATTGGTTTGCACTTCACTGTGACCACTATGTTGCTAGAGCATCAATCATGAGGCGACTTGTTGCTAAA